>NW_024395824.1:1978050-2139831 GCF_016617805.1 Bactrocera tryoni
TGCCACGCAAATTCTGAAGTTCCAAAATTCTCACAATACGGTTTTTGAGGAAATTGATAGTAAATTTACTAGACATCTTATTAAAAGCCATAAAAAAACCCATTTTCGCCCTATATCTTGTACACTTTTGACACAATTTTCAGGAATTTTTGCCCGAATTGGAGTTTTAAAAAACAGTGAAGACGTTGCGACCGGGGCGACGGCCCTCTTCGACTAGATGCCGTAGATTTTATCAAAATCGTGAGTGCCTCTTAAGCACAATTATTACAATCTAAGTATATAGTTTTGGTGGCATAAAGAACTCAACTTCTTCTTGGCTCTTTATGTCAACTCTACAGTAAAAAATGAAAACACTGAGCTTCTTTGCTTAGGTCTAGTCTTCGACTGAACCAAGCTTTATTTCAATCTGTGCGACTTACATTCTAACTTGCTGTGCGCGCAGGCACTTATACATTTGTTTATACTTACATACATACACACATCTGCATGCATGCTAAAAGAATTTGTTTTATCAGCAGAAAATGTGTAAGCAGGCTTCTCGTATTTCAAGAAAGAGTTCAGGTTTCGAAATCTTTCTTGAAGTGGATAATGTTTATTTATTTATTATTGGGTTTATGTATGTCAATATGTGACTTCTCTACCCCTAGATTCAATGGTCTCCATTAAATATCTAATATTGAATGTTGCCAAATTTTCTTATCATTACTAGTGATTATAAAACTTATTTATGATTATAAAAGTATTGTTATTGTTTTGAGCTTGACATTGGACCAATTACTTTTCTTGTGTTTTCCTCATTTCAAAGAGGTTGAATTTGTAACTCTACATTTAAATTCGTATTTTTATTTCTCTTATATATTACACATTTTACCAATATTCCTATTGCTATTAATAATATTATTAGTAGATATGCTTATTCCATCGTTTACATTTTTGTGTATTTTTAATTCTTCCAATTTGTTAATATTTTTTTCTTGATTTATTATTATCTCTAAGAAATGTATTACTTTTTCAAACTGTAATACATCAGTTTCTTTTTCAGGGAAAATATATCTTTCTTCTACAATACCTTTTTTGTTTTGGAATGATTTATTTTTTAACTCAACTTTACAATTATAAAAATTTATTAATGCATTTCTTTCGAGTACAATTTTTCTATTGTCACAGCTTTGTTTCATTTTTATTTTATATGCATTTTTAATCAGGATAGTATCATCTTCGATCCTTCGATCATTGTGTCATTGTTATATTCGTATTTACATTGGTTAGATGGACAAACTTAAAATTCTTTTAAGTTTTTGAAATGTGCTCCTTTTGTATATTTTTATATTTTGTTTCCTATTGTAATTGCATATTTCTGTTCTCCTATCATTTCAAAATGTTGCCTATTAGGTAATGGCGTTATTAGTATTAGATCTGCTTTAACGTGTGTAATTGGTATTTTTATAGCTAAAAGTAATGTGTCATCTTTATATGAAAGCAGTGTCTCTACGTGTTTTAATTTAAAAATGTCAATATTGAATCTTTCAATTTCTTCTGTTGATAATATACTAGGGTGTAGTATATTATGCTTTGCTGAAGCTATGTTTTCTTGAATTCGTTCAATTTTACTTTCTAAGTGTTTAAGTTTAAGCATTTGATCTGTATAAAACATGTGTTTTATAATTTTTTCGTTTGATTTATTTATTTTTTCAAAGGTTTTTAGTATTTCTGTCCTATGTTGTTGTTGTTGTTGTAGCGGCAGAATTCTGCCTATCGTCTTCTATGGTTCTTTTTAATGTATTAATGGATTTATTGAAGTTGTCATTTATATATATTTGTTGATTTACCGCTCCTATTATCTTAAGATTGTTTTTCTCTATTGTTTCTAAATGTTGTAGTATGTTTTCCCTATCTTCATCGTCCATTGTTCGGGAGAGCCATTTGTATGTAGTTTCTACAATATTAAACAGTCCTCTGCGTTTTCTGTTATTTCCTATAACTACTATGTATCTTGGTTGTGTTTTGTTAACTCTATGATTCTTTCTATATTTATTCTGAAAATCTTGTATGTTTACCCTGTTTTATTTTTTATTGATATTTTTTATTATATTTTCTTTCTGTGTTTGTAATTTTTTCGCGAGTTTGTTTAGTTCTTGTTCGGAAAGTAAGTTATTTATGAAATCAATTGGCCTCTTTTTTGTCGTAGAATGTATGGTATTATTATAAGCAGTTATTGCTTTGAATACTTTTTCTTTTAGATTGTCGTTGTTATTTGCATCGGCATTAAAAAGTCTTAAGTGTTCATTCAAAGTTAAGTGTAATCTTTCAACATCTGCGTTTCCTGTTTTATTATAAGTGGTCGTTAGGTGTAGGTTTATTTTATTATCTTTTAAGAATTGTTTTATTGGTACTGTATCTAATTCATTGTCTCTTACTAAAGTTTCCGGTTTGCCTAAATAATGAGTTCTTTCTTTTATGGCATTTACAACTGATATCCAAGCTCTGTCCTTTAATTATTTGGCTGTTGCGTATTTTGTTAATTTATCATTGCTTGTGAGCTACATTATGCCTCTTTGTGGGTACCAAATATCAAAATGAATAATTTCATTATGTTTTTTAGGAGTTTCCGTAATATTTAAACTATGTTTGATATGGTTTCTATCGAACTTCGCCTTATTGCATATTTCACAATTATTGATGCATTTCTATATTTCTTTTTGTAGTTTGGGGTAATAGCGTGTTTTCTTTATTTCCTCAAATATTTCATTTATTCCCCTATTGTTATTTTCAAGGTGTTCCTCTTCTATCAATGTTAAAAGTTCTCCGTTGTCTGTTACATCCTTTAAAATTATGTTTGATTTCATTATTTTCAGATTTGCGAAAAATTTTATATATAACTCTTGAATTTACAGAAATAATTTGTCATCTGGGCAGTAAATTACGATTAATCCTTTTACGTGTAGGTTCTCCTGCATTATTTTTAAAATGTCACTTTTAAGTGTTACGTTTCTTATTTTCCTTTGATGCATTATTTTCTTTGTTATTGATTGGCGCTCTTTGAATTATAAGTTGATTTTTATATATATTGACAGCATTTTCTGTTATTTTTATGAAGTATGTATTGTCCGTTTCTGCACTATGTACTGTATTAATGTCATCATCATTGAATATTTCATTTAAATTCAATTCTACCATATTATTATTTTCATAATTTAGTCTGCTTAGACCATCTGCAATTAAATTTTCTTTTCCTTTTGTGTATAAAATGTCGAAATCAACATCATTGAGATTAATTTTCCACCTTTGGAGTTTAGCATTTGGTTCTTTTAAGTTGTTCAGCTAAACTAATGGTCTATGATCAGTTTTAATAACGAAGTGTCGGCCAAATAAGTACGGACGGAAATATTTCGTTGCCCAAACTATTGCGAATAACTCTTTTTCTATCATACTATAATTTTTCTCATGTCCATTCAAAGTACGACTGGCAAATGAAATTGTTTTGTTATCTTGCATAAGGGCTGCTCCTAGAGCAAAATTATTCGCATCTGTCACAAGAGTAAAAGTTTTTGTGAAATCTGGGTGGATTAAAATGGGGTAATTTTTTATCAACATTTTTAATTTAAAGAAAGAATCTTTGTAATCTTGGTCATTAATGTTTATTTTTGAGCCCTTTTTTAAATATTTTATTAAATGGTATGCTATTTTAGAGTAATCTTTAATAAATCTCCTATAGTATCCCGTAATACCTAAAAATGCTTTTATTTCCTTAACGTTTCTTGGAAGTATAATCTTTTCTATTGCTTCCACTTTTTGAGGGTTTTATTTAATACCATCTTTTGTAATCAAGTGACCTAGGAATTTTGTTTCTTGTCTTAGGAAATTTAATTGGATCTTTAGATTTTTTTCTTTTATTCTCATTAAAATTTTGCTCAATGATTCTACGAGTAGGTGCTCTTCTACGCTTGTAGAAAATACTAGAGTATCGTCCATGTACACAATGCAAATTTTGCCGATATATTCTTTTAATATATCGTTCATTAACCTTTGGAACGTTGCCGGTGCATTTCGCAATCCGAATTGCATTCTTAGAAATTCATAATGTCCATTTGCAGTGGAGAAAGCTGTTTTATGTATGTCGTGTTCGTCCATTTCAATTTGATGAAAGCCTTTGGCTAAGTCGAGAGTGGAAAAATATTGGCATCTTCCCAATTTGTCAAATATATCATCTATATTTGCAATTGGAAATCTGTCTTCTGCAGTTACGCTGTTCAACTTCCTCTAGTCGATCACAAGACGTCATTTTTGTTCATTGGACGCAACCAAGTTTCTTTGGTACCAGCCAAATAGGGCTGTTGTAAGGACTAGAGGAGGCTCTAATTATCCCTTGGGTTAACATTTGGTTTATTTGTTTTTCTATTTCCGGTCTGTGTATTTATGGGTATCGGTAGATTTTAGAGTAAATCGGAATATCATTTTTGGTTATTATTCTATGTTTTGTTGAACTTGTAAATGCTAAAATATCATCTTCGTAGTAAAATACGCTTCTAAATATTTTTAGTATATTTATAAGTCTACTTTTGCCTATACCGATAAGATGATTGGTGTCAACGAATTCTGTGACACATTTATCTTTTATGTCATTACAGAAGATTTCCACCTCATTGTCTTTATAGCTCATTTCGTTATGTATTTCTTCTTCTTTTGTTAGATAAAAAGTCAGTATTGTTTTATTTGTTTTTATAATTCTGTTTGGGTAGTATATTATCGCATTTATCTTCGTTAAGATATTGTTACCAACGAGTCCGTCAAAGTTCTTGTTGAAATTACATTCCAGGAATTCACATATGATTTCTTTTCCATTAAGTTCTTTAAATATTGGGAATCTGCAAAGTTTCTTAACTTCCGTTTTTCTTCCCATTGCTGTGACTTGCATATCTACTTCCCTCTTCCATTTCGGGTTACAAACATTTTCGTTGATCAAACTGAACTCTGCTCCAGTGTTAATGATGAAATATAACATTCTTATGTGTATATCTATTATTATATAGGGTAATTGTTTTGTGGATTCCACTGAAAATTTGTATTTGCATTGCCAATATCCATAGGCTCTGGTTTATTGCGATTTGATATTGCGGACCGATTATAATTTCCTGATTGGTTGTAATTCAGCGTTTGATTCCCGTCTCTTTGTTGATTAAAGTTTCTCTGTGGGTTGAAATTGAAATTTCCTTGTTGTAGTTTGGTTTGATTCGTTGCCACTGTTAAAATTATTACCTACATTCCTTGGGATATAGCCACCGTTATAATTGTTGTTATTGTTATTTTTGTTTCTTGGGACATAGTCACCGTTATACCTGTTTTGTGGCATATAATTGTTATGTCTATTATAACTACTATTAAAAGTGGAGATATTATTTATATTTTGGTTGGGTCTGGAAAATGTTCTATTGTTAAGGTTATCGCTAAAATTAGTCCTACGATAGCTATTAGGGTTAGGATCTTTCCTTTGTTGCCCTAGCGCTGTGAAGGCTGGATGTCTAGCTTCTAATATTATTTTGTATGCCTTTTCTAGGCTATCCGGGTCTCTTGCTATAATCATAGTATTAGTGGGTTCTGGGAGATGTTCCTTAAATGATTTCAGTGCTATCCTATTATTATGCGCTAATATTCTATTATGTAGTTTATTCCTAATTTTATTTACTTTAAAATTATAATTTTCTATTGTTGAGTCGAGACTGATCCATAAGTTCCGCTGAACTTCTCTTTTCCCCGAAATTGCTCAGAAGTATTTGTTTCAATGTTTCCCAATCACTAACTTGTCCATATCTGTGAATTATTTCCCTAGTTTTTCCTACGCATCTTCCTTTCAGAAAATTGAATACAATTTTTTGGTTACCTACCTTTTACATCAAAAGTTAGTATTGTGGGTAATATGTCTTCAATTTGTTAAATAAAGTCTGTTAATTGGTTCGGATCTCGTCCATTAATTCTGCAGTTCCATTAATACAGTTCAAAGTGAGTTAAAAAATGGTATGGTGGATGCTTCCATTTTGAGAAAATTTTATTTCGAGTGAAAATTATATAAAAAAAGAACGAACGCATTTATTTTGATTCAACTTAGTTTTATACATTAAGTACCTACTGGGTATTTTAATTGCTATTGTACAGTTTGAGAGGTACTGTCTACTCTTGTAGTGAAGACGCCTATCTAACAGTTTCAAAGAAAACTAGTCGAGACACATTAACAATTTTATCATTTTTGGAGTCACTGTTTTAGTGAAACATTATTATTTGACTTCGATTTTGCAACACTCTGTATACGCGCGATTGAATCTTTATTTGACACTATTGTGCAATAGTTTTTATACTCTCGCAACAATGTTGCTAAGGAGAGTATTATAGTTTTGTTCACATAACGGTTGTTTGTAAGTCCTAAAACTAAAAGAGTCAGATATAGGGTTATATATACCAAAGTGATCAGGGCGACGAGTAGAGTCGAAATCCGGATGTCTGTCTGTATGTCCGTCCGTCTGTCCGTCCGTCCGTGCAAGCTGTAACTTGAGTAAAAATTGAGATATCATGATGAAACTTGGTACACGTATTCCTTGGCTCCATAAGAAGGTTAAGTTCGAAGATGGGCAAAATCGGCTAACTGCCACGCCACAAAATGGCGGAAAACGAAAACCTATAAAGTGTCATAACTAAGCCATAAATAAAGATATTAAAGTGAAATTTGGCACAAAGGATCGCATTAGGGATGGGCATATTTGGACGCAATTGTTTTGGAAAAGTACTAAGTTTTTTGTACATATCTCGGAAACTACTATAGTTATTTCAACCAAAGTCTACAACAACGTTTTCTTCAGGCATTTCCATATACAGTTCAAAAATGGAAGAAATCGGATAATAACCACGCCCACCTCCCATACAAAGGTTATGTTCAAAATCACTAAAAGTGCGTTAACGGACTAACCAAAAACGTCAGAAACACTAAATTTTACGGAAGAAATGGCAGAAGAAAGCTGCACCCAGGCTTTTTTTAAAAATTGAAAATGGGCGTGGCCTCGCCCACTTATGGACCAAAAACCATATCTCGGGAACTACTTAACCGATTTCAATGAAATTCGGCATATAATACTTTCTTAACACCCTGATGACACGTACGAAATATGGGTGAAATCGGTTCACAACCACGCCTTCTTCCAATAAAACGCTATTTTGAATTCCATCTGATGCCTTCTCTGTATAATACATGTATATGTACATTAGGAATCAATGATGATAGCGGAATAAAACTTTACAAAAATACGGTATTTGAAAAATATATAAATGACGTATAATGAAATCTCGATTATCACTTTATCAAGCGAGAGTATAAAATGTTCGGTGACACCCGAACTTAGCCCTTCCTTACTTGTTACACATTGTTTTTTATTTTCTTACTTACTATAAAAAATTTAAATATATTTTTATATATCTTCTTCTTAATTGGCGTAGACACCGCTTACGCGATTATAGCCGAGTTAACAACAGCGCGCCAGTCGTTTCTCCTTTTTTCGCTACGTGGCGCCAATTTGATATTCCAAGCGTAGCCAGGTCCTTCTCCACTTGGTCCTTCCAACGGAGTGGAGGTCTTCCTCTTCCTCTGCTTCCCCGGCGGTACAGCGTCGAATACTTTCAGAGCTGGAGTGTTTTCGTCCATTCGGACAACATGACCTAGCCAGCGTAGCCGCTGTCTTTTAATTCGCTGAACTATGTCAATGTCGTCGTATATCATGCGTACAGCTCATCGTTCCATCGAATGCGATATTCGCCGTGGCCAACGCGCAAAGGGACCATAAATCTTTCGCAGAACTTTTCTCTCGAAAACTCGCAACGTCGACTCATCAGTTGTTGACAACGTCCAAGCCTCTGCACCATATAGCAGGACGGGAATTATGAGTGACTTATAGAGTTTGGTTTTTTTTTGTTCGTCGAGGAGGACTTTACTTCTCAATTGCCTACACAATCCGAAGTAGCACCTGTTGGCAAGAGTTATCCTGCATTGCATTTCCAGGTTAACATTATTGGTGGTGTTTACACTGGTTCCAAGATAGACGAAATTATCTACGACTTCAAAGTTATGACTGTCAACAGTGACGTGAGAGCCAAGTCGCGAATGCGACGACTGTTTGTTTGATGACAGGAGATATTTCGTCTTGCCCTCGTTCACTGCCAGACCCATTTTCTGTGCTTCCTTGTCGAGCCTGGAGAAAGCAGAACTAACGGCGCGGGTGTTGAGGCCGATGATATCAATATCGTCGGCATACGCCAGCAGCTGTACACTCTTATAGAAGATGGTACCTTCTCTGTTTAGTTCTGCAGCTCGTACTATTTTCTCCAGAAGCAGGTTGAAAAAGTCGCACGATAGGGAGTCGCCTTGTCTGAAACCTCGTTTGGTATCGAACGGCTCGGAGAGGTCCTTCCCGATCCTGACGGAGCTTTTCGTGTTGTTCAACGTCAGTTTACACAGCCGTATTAGTTTTGCGGGATACCAAATTCAGACATCGCGGCATAAAGGCAGCTCCTTTTCGTGCTGTCGAAAGCAGCTTTGAAATCGACGAAGAGGTGGTGTGTGTCGATTCTCCTTTCACGGGTCTTTTTCCAAGATTTGGCGCATGGTGAATATCTGGTCGGTTGTTGATTTTCCAGGTCTGAAGCCACACTGATAAGGTCCAATCAGTTTGTTGACGGTGGCTTTAATCTTCACACAATACGCTCGATAGAACCTTATATGCGATGTTGAGGAGGCTAATCCCACGGTAGTTGGCGCAGATTGTGGGGTCTCCTTTTATGGATTGGGCATAGCACACTTAAATTCAATCGTTGGGCATGCTTTCGTCCGACCATATTTTACAAAGAAGCTGATGCATGCACCTTATCAGTTCTTCGCCGCCGTGTTTGAATAGCTCGGCCGGCAATCCGTCGGCCCTGCCGCTTTGTTGTTCTTCAGGCGGGCAATTGCTATTCGAACTTCTTCATAGTCGGGTAATGGAACGTCTGCTCCATCGTCATCGATTGGGGAATCGGGTTCTCCTTCTCCTGGTGTTGTGCGTTCACTGCCCTTCAGCAGGCTGGAGAAGTGTTCCCTCCATAATTTAAGTATGCTCTGGGCATCAGTGACTAGATCACCTTTGGGGTTCTACAGGAATACGCTCCGGTCTTGAAACCTTCCGTAAGCCGCCGCATTTTTCGTAGAATTTTCGAGCACATTACCCTGTCGGCCAGCTTATCAAGCTCTTCGTACTCACGCATTTCAGCCTCTTTTCTTCTTCTGTCTACAAATGCGTCTCGCTTCCTTCTTCAACTCTTTCAGTATCTATCCCATCCCCGCACGTGTTGTGGTCGATCGTAACGTTGCGAGGTAGGCAGCCTGTTTTCTCTCCGCTGTGGCGCGGCACTCCTCGTCGTACCAGTTGTTCTTTTGCACTTTCCGAAAACCAAGGGTTTCGGATGCAGCTGTACGTAAGGAGTTTGAAATGCCGTCCCACAGTTCCCTTATACCGAGTTGTTGATGTGCTCTCAGAGAGCAGGAGTGCAAGCCGAGTAGAAAATCGTTCGGCAGTCTGTTGTGATTGCAGCTTTTCGACGTGGAACCTTCCTTGTGTTTGTTGGCGTGCGTTTTTTGCTGCACAGTAAGTGCGGGTGCGAATCTTGGCTGTAACAAGATAGTGGTCCCGAGTCGATGTTAGGACCTCGGAGCGCACGCACATCTAAAACACTGGAGACGTGTCTTCCGTCTATCACAACATGATCGATCTGGTTGGTAGTTTTTTCGATCCGGAGACAGCCAGGTAGCTTGATGAATTTTTTGTGCTGGAATCTAGTACTACAGATAACCATATTTCGGGCCCGGCGAAGTCGATCAGCCTCAACCCATTTGGGGATGTTTCCTCGTGGAGGCTGAATTTACCGACCGTAGTGCCAAAGATACCTTCTTTGCCCAACCTGGCGTTGAAGTCGCCAAGCACGATTTTGACATCGTGGCGGGGGCATCTCTCATAAGTGCGTTCAAAACACTCATAAAAGGCATCTTTGGTCACATGGTCCTTCTCATCCGTCGGAGCGTGGGCGCAGATCAGCGATATGTTGAAGAACCTCGCTTTGATGCGGATTGTGGCTAGACGTTCATTCACCAGATGGAGTGAATGATAGTACTTCCGGCGACGGAGTCTTCTCCCACCACGAATCCCACACCAAACTTGCGCTCCTTTATATGGCCACTGTAGTAAATGTCACAAGGACCTACTCGTCTTCTGTCCCTTGTCCCGTCCATCGCATTTCTTGGACGGCGGTGATGTCAGCCTTTGTTTTTACGAGGACATCAACCAGCTGGGCAGCGGCACCTTCCCAACCATGGGACCGGACATTCCAGGTGCATGCCCCCACCCGTAAAGTCCTTCTTTCGTTTGCCATGGTCGTCATCAAAAGGGGGGTCTCTCATCCGAGGCTGCTGTTGGTTTTTCATTGGGGTGAGCTTTTTACGTGGCGGGTCCCAAACCCAGCGCACAACCCTATGCAGGGGTGTTTCGCCTTCTCACTTTAGCTCACCTTCGAACGGATGTTCTTAGGCTACCCAGAGGATACTTGGTCAAAGACCGGAAGTCGTGAGCTGCTTGAGTCATATGTAAAAGAATCGTTTCTGGCCACTCCCAAGTGAATGGCGATCAGAGAACTTTCCTCACTTGCGTGAACTTCTACACATGACCCCATCCTCCATTTTTATATATAGTATATGTATTTTTCTTACTCTTATTTGTTCTGCTGTTGCTTTTGTTGTAATTGCTGTTACTGCTGCTGCTGCTTTATAGATTGCATCCAAACTCAAATAACCGCTACCGTTGTACGAATGTTTTTCATTAAAAATCACGCTTTATTTATTTATATATTTTGAAAGCTCATTATTTGCTGATTTTGTTTAAGGTTTTCTTGCCTTGCATTTAACACGATTTAAATGTTTTTATAGTATTTTAGCAATGTTTTTGTACATATAGTTCTATTAATGTTTTGCTATAAATATATTATTGTTTTCCACAATTCTATTAATATTTACACTTTTTTCTTTGCACTATTAATGCCGGCGCTCTCATTAGCTTCCCGAAATTGTTAGTTTAAGAGTGCATTATCAACTCTCTTCCAATGAATTAATTGTGAATTCTTGATTTCCTTGTCGCCAGTTTTGGTTCACTTACTAACTTCCCAAAATTGTTAGTTCTTAATTGTTAGTTTATCCTAGTCGCCAGTTTTGGGTGACTTATTTATGAAATATTGACGCTTGATGTTGCTCGATTTTTGAATTCTCGTCGCCAGTTTTGGTGGCATAAAGAACTCAACTTCTTCTTGGCTCTCTATGTCAACTCTACAGTTAAAAATGAAAATACTGAGCTTCTTTGCTTAGGTCTAATCTTCGACTGAACCAATCTTTATTTCAATCTGTGCGACTTACATTCTAACTTGCTGTGCGCGCAGGCACTTATACATTTGTTTATACTTACATACATACACACATCTGCATGCATGATAAAAGAATTTGTTTTATCAGCAGAAAATGTGTAAGCAGGCTTCTCGTATTTCAAGAAAGAGTTTAGGTTTCGAAATCTTTCTTGAAGTGGATAATGTTTATTTATTTATTATTGGGCTTATGTATGTCAATATGTGACTATATATGGTATACAAAAGAGAAAGAGAAATTTTGTATGTACATACATACATATGTATGTATTTTTCTCATAAACTCCGAAACGGCTGAGCAGATTTCAATGAAATTTTAGGACGATCTTCGGGATGGATTTTAATGTTCCTAAAACAATTATCGATGCGCATACTTATTTAGATTTTTAAATACACTTACGCTGACGCTTATTTGGCCTAGTCCCGCGCAAACAATATTTCACACTCTCCACTTTTACTTAGAACGAAGCAGTTGAGCGATCGTAGGCAAGGAGAGTTTATTTGACGAAATTCCACATGATTATTTTAGTTATTTTTATCGAATTTAATTAAAACGTTTTAAAATTAGTATAACTTTATATATATTTTTATGTTTACGTATAAGCTCTAAGTTATCTGTATTTCTCAATAAGAATTAGGTATTATAATAATTTATCCTGACATAAACAGCTGCTGTAAACACTAGGGTGTGCCATTTTGAGGCAACCTTTTTTTCAACTGAAAAACAGGCTCAAAACTTTCGGAATGTGTAAAAAAAGTCACTCACAAGATGAGTTCTTAATATTAATATTAAGAGGTGCCTCTTTAAAATTTTCTGTTTTCCATATAAATTACTCGAGAATCGAGTTTTCTCGTAAAATAATCGATTTTTCGAATGTCAATCGATTCTTAATCGACTTCGACTACTGAAGATCGATTCCGAAAAATCGATTATTTTACGAGAAAACTCGATTTTCGAGTAGAATCGGAATCGAGTTTACCATCCTAACTGGCAGCCATCGCGTGCACATATAATAACCTCCGTACAATAACCACCACAAAAAAAATGATTTTTGTTTTCCATGTAATTTATATGGGAAACAGAAAATTTGAAAGAGGCACCTCTTAATATTAATATTAAGAGCTCATCTTTTGAGTGACTTTTTTTTTACACATTTCGAAAGTTTTGAGCCTGTTTTTCAGTTGAAAACCTTTTGCCTCAAAATGGCACACCCTAGTAAACAGACTGCTTGACAGATCGCGCTAATTTTTGGCATCATAATTAAGGACAGTTGTACCAGCCTAGGAAAAAAATTTACATGTCTTCCATATAAGCGGGTGATGAGAGGGGGAAATGAAGAATTCCCAATACTTTCTTGTCAGGGCGTATATGAGTAAGTGGGGAGCATATATTGGCAACAAAATGTAGGCCAAATACCGCTAAAAGTATTGTAATTATTTTGATTCATATAAATAATCATTAGTGTACGTAAACTTTTTTGATATAAATTATGCTCATTTTAAGTTTTAGCATTAATTTTTTTTATTTGTGTAAAAAAAAAATATTTTGATATGCTAAATTTAATAATATAAATATACATCTTTTGAAATGGATAGAAAAAAACACAAAATTTATTCGTTTTATAACAAATAAACGTGTCGTAAATTAATAGAACTAGGTGTATGTAAACTTTATTGGTCCACTGTATGTCGACTGTATAATTTATTACAATAGTAAGATTTTTCTTATCTTATTTAACATTTGCGAAATGTATAAAAGGTTAAAATATAATGTTGTTGTCCGTCCTTTGGTAGCAACGAACATGTTCAATTTTGAACATTCTCCCGGGTGACAAAAGTAACTGTAGGGTCCGGCACTCGTAACGAACTTCAAACCGTTCGCGCAGCTGTCGCACTGGGATCAGCTGTTTATAAATTTTCTGAATGACAGTTCGGAGTATTGTTCACAAGTGTACAAGAGCGTTTTGCCAAAAGTGAGCGCAAAAAAAGGGATCAGCGATGGAACTCAAACGTAATAGTGTGATTGCTTTACTATATTTAGCTCGAAAATCACAGCAATTGTTCGTGAGCTCAAACACCTTAATGTGAATAAAGTTTTTGTTTATCGCACCATCACTCGTTACAATGATACTAGTAGTATCGTAAAACGCCTTGGAAGTGGTCATCAAAAGACTGCAACGTCACGTGAGATGGTTCGGAATGTGAAGAAGCGAATTGAGCGAAATCCACGACGAAGTGTCAATCAAATGGCTAAAGAACTGAAAATATCTGACCGCAGCATCCGACGCATATTGAAAAATGAGATCACGGTCAAGCCTTACAAGTTCCAAAAGGCCCATGATCTCTCACCGAAGCAGCAACAAGTAAGACTTGAGAGAGCGAAGCAGTTGCTTCGCTTGGCCGAAAGCGGTCAAATTCCGAACATTGTGTTTTCTGACGAAAAAAATTTTCCAATTGAGCAATACGTAAACTCTCAAAACGATAGGGTTTACTTGACCGACCGTTCATACGAAAATCTAAGTCATCGGTTGGCCACCAGGAGGCAGCACACGCCACAAATAAAATTGCAAAAGTATCCTCTCGACTTTTTTCTTTCACATCGGACGACGCATACCTTTGATGTGACGTTTCTTTTTTTGTACTTTAGTATTCTCCTGCTTTCGTCTTTCGGTGATTGTTGTATGTGTTTGGTTAGTAGACATCCCATCCGTTTCTTCTTCTTGGCTTTTGGATTCAGTGCTGCATCTTCCGCTGTCATACCTTCATCGTCAGCGACTTCAATTGTCATGTCTTCATTTGGCTCTTCATCAGGCGGGTCAAGATTCATTGTTGATTATCTGTAACAAGATAACCAGCCTCCCTACTTCCTCCGAAGTGAGGACTCTCCCGTGGAATAAAACGCCTCTTAAAGTCTTCTCTTCCCGTAGCTGATAAAAACCCTCTTAGCTCTACAAGATTCCTTTTGCTCTTCTGTTTTCTTCGTTTCAGCCAGGAGGCATGGTTTTAGTTGTTACTTATTATCAACTATCATTGGGTCGTGCTCTTACGTTGTGTCATCAACTTCAAAATCTCTTTCTTCAAGATCTTTTATCTCATCTTTTCCATTCACCTCAATTTCCAATGTAGGCATTTTATTGTTCACATCATTAAATGCTTGTCTTCCTTCGATATGGGATCTATGCGATACTTCTCGAAGGTTAGATCTTCTACGCGCAGCTTGCCTTCCTTCGATATGTCATCAACGCAATGCCTCTCGAAACGTATATCTTCTATGCGCAGCTTACCGGAGGTAATATCTTCTACGCGCGGCTTACCTTTTTTCGATTTGTCGTCTTTGCGAGGCTTTTCGAAGGTTAAATCTGCTATGTGCAGCTTACGAAAGGTATTATCTTCTACGCATAGCTCATTTTTATACTCTCGCAACAATGTTGCTAAGGAGAGTATTATAGTTTTGTTCACATAACGGTTGTTTGTAAGTCCAAAAACTAAAAGAGTCAGATATAGGGTTATATATACCAAAGTGATCAGGGTGACGAGTAGAGTCGAAATCCGGATGTCTGTCTGTCCGTCCGTCTGTCCGTCCGTCCGTCCGTCTGTCCGTGCAAGCTGTAACTTGAGTAAAAATTGAGATATCATGATGAAACTTGGTACACGTATTCCTTGGCTCCATAAGAAGGTTAAGTTCGAAGATGGGCAAAATCGGCCCACTGCCACGCCACAAAATGGCGGAAACGGAAAACCTATAAAGTGTCATAACTAAGCCATAAATAAAGATATGAAAGTGAAATTTGGCACAAAGGATCGCATTAGGGAGGGGCATATTTGGACGCAGTTTTTTTTGGAAAAGTGGGCGTGGCCCCGCCCCCTACTAAGTTTTTTGTACATATCTCAGAAACTACTATAGCTATGTCAACCAAACTCTACAGAGTCGTTTTCTGCAGGCATTTCCATATACAGTTTAAAAATGGAAGAAATCAGATAATAACCACGCCCACCTCCCATACAAAGGTTATGTTGAAAATCACTAAAAGTCCGTTAACCGACTAACAAAAAACGTCAGAAACACTAAATTTTACGGAAGAAATGGCAGAAGAAAGCTGCACCCAGGCTTTTTTTAAAAATTGAAAATGGGCGTGGCCTCACCCACTTATGGACCAAAAACCGTATCTCAGGAACTACTAGATCGATTTCAATGAAATTCGGTATATAATATTTTTTTAACACCCTGATGACACGTACGAAATATGGGTGAAATCGGTTCACAACCACGCCTTCTTCCAATATAACGCTATTTCGAATTCCATCTGATGCCTTCTCTGTATAATATATGTATGTACATATACATTAGGAACCAATGATGATAGCGGAATAAAACTTTACAAAAATACGGTATTTGAAAAATATATAAATGACGTATAATGAAATCTCGATTATCACTTTATCATGCGAGAGTATAAAATGTTCGGTGACACCCGAACTTAGCCCTTCCTTACTTGTTTAAATTGCTTTTTTGATTTTTAAAATTAGCAAAGTGTCGGTGACTTCATACGATAGATCTTCAGTTTCCCAATTATTATACGACCTGCTGTATTTTAATGTTAGTTCGTCAATGTTTCTCTCCATACAGCTCCATAAGTTCCTGAGACGGTCTTCGTAAAATTCGATTTCAGTTTCGTCTCCAGTATTTATATTTATTTTGCCTCTGCAATTGTAAATCGAATTTTTTCCATTCTTTTCTCTATTGCCTGCTTTATGAGGTCTATCATTTTATTTACAGCTAGTTAATTTTTGAGCTCTTGGACTCTCTTCCTATTATCTTCGGCTCTCCTCCATATGTATTCTAGATTCATTTCCTCAAATCTAATGTCTTCTACGCGCAGATTCTTCTCAAAAGTGATCTCTTCTACGCGTAGATCGCTTCTCCTTTGGCGTTGTAACATGTCCGCAGTGTTCGACATTTTTAATTATTATTTTTTTAATAAACTGTTTTTATTCTTCAAAAAAATCGTTGGAGGTATTTGTTTTGGTCGCCTCGTTGCCCTTGCTGTGCCTCGATTCACAGCCGCTGAATATTTTTTTGCATAACAGTTTTTTACACAGCGTTTAGTCTCGTACTAAATCGGCTTATGTGATCAAATAAATACGCGGGAACATGCGCCCGTCTTACAATTTCCTTATTAATTTGCCTGTATAAATAACAGGGCTTTTATATTGCCTATATACTATACATACATATACTAGTATAATAGGACTTTTACATCTGGCACAACTCTCTTGGCAAGTTAGGACCAAATCCTTGTATTGCCTGTATTTTATTCATACAGGTCTTACAATTTTGGCTCGAGCTGCTTATCCGGCTCGAAGGACCAAATGTTAAAACTCAATAAAGACTTTATCAACCTTAATACTGGTGGGGGGAAATGAAAAAGTCTTTTGTCGAGTGAGAAAGCTTTCATTCTAATTTTATTTTTAAATTTGTATACTATTTTTGAAGTCTTACTTATCTAACCCTGGTCGAGACCAACGGTCTGATACACTTAGTCGAGACCAATGGTGATTGGCTGGGCCAAGTGGTGTTTACATACATTTGTATGGAAATACGTGTTGTATTTACGCTCATATATGTACAATATAGATACATTTTTGAAATTTCTTACCTCTCGATTGTTGAAATCAAATTGACTGCCTTGTTCACGCTTGGCGTTTTAAAACGCTCTAGCGGCTAAAGTATTTGACCTAGGTGTGTCAAATAAATTGCACTGGTTAGGTAATTTAAATAGCTTTCAGGAAATGTATAATTCGCCCCAAGGCCCCACCGGGGGCGGGGCAATAGGCGAAAATGGGTTTTCACCATGCCCCCCCTTTTGTTTCACTATAGTTGGGGGAGTATGGGGCCGGGGGGATCAAAACCATTTTGCGAGTTAGTTTACCCTGGGGCTTTCAGGAAAGCACTCAACCTCCCCTCTATCCCTACCAATAGTGTTCACAAAAAATGTGACATTTTGAGAAAAATTACATTTTTCTTAACCTTTAAAACGCTCTAGCGGCTAAAGTATTTGACCTAGATAAACATACAAACCAATTTGGACATGTAACGAACATGAAAACAGATAAATCAACCGTGCGAAGTGATAGAAACATACCAAAGTTCATATATTTTCATACAAAATATATGGGGTCTAGCCAAGCACCATTTTCGTCCTTTTCGATACGATATCGTTGAATTTTTTTTCTGAATTCTACAGACAATAAAATTCTAGGAAGCTACCTGGAAGCGCAAGTCGTTTGCTACACTCTAAACATATTTAAATAACATTTAAAAACAAAATATGCCTGGTCAGATCCGAGGGTCTCGATGAGGGCTAATTAAATATATGTGTATGGACTGCACACCACATAGGGTTGTTTTTTAACTGTTCAATGCAATACATTTGTGTTATCATATAATTTATGTTGCATGGTTTGGGTTGTAATCAATTGCCGAAACTAAAAAAAATTTGTTTATATTATTGTACATTTGAGTGCATGCGTTACATGCAAAAATGCATATATTTTTATGTGTTTATTTATGTATGTACGTTTTGTATTGTCTCTGCCTTATCTAATATACATATGCGGACTGTATAATTTATTACAATAGCAAGATTTTTCTTATCTTATTTAACATTTGTGAAATGTATAAAAGGTTTAAATATAATGTTGTTGTCGGTCCTTTGGTAGCAACGAACATGTTCTATTTTGAACAGTATGTTTCCGTTTAATGGCGCTTTGTAGTAGTGTCTGATTACGCCCATCTACTATGTCGTCTTTCCTATTTTTGCCAAGGAACATACTTTATACTTACATATACCATGTTTCATTACGATATCTTAATTTTTATTTAAGTAACAGCTTGCACGGACGGACGAACGGGCAGACACAGCCACTTGGATTTCATTCATCCTGATCATTTATATATGTATGCATATACATATTATATATATACTATGTGACCTGGTCTACGGAAAGGGGGCTTAGGTGTCAAAAAATCAATTTTCACTTTTTACTTGATTCGGATGGAAGATGAGATATTAACAGCTGTTTCCCAGAAAACTAGTTTTCGCACGTTAGCTCCCTTTTCGTAGACCAGGTCACATATGTAAACATATACATATAACCCTATATCTAACTCGATTCGTTTTTGATGACACATACAACCGTAAGGTAAACAACACTATTTTGCTTTGTAGCGTATAAAAGAGTAGAAAAATGAAACCTCGACCTCAAAATTAATTTTCATGCTCACTTTAAATAACTTTGCAAATATGGTAGATAGACATTTTTTCTTCGCAGTTACAGGCGCCGAAGAATATTATCTCGGAAGTTGTTGGAGATATTGATTTTGGTTTTTTTCTAAATCATAGAGGAAATGTGAAACAATATACACTCCTTATAAGATAGGAGAAAATTTCGATTAATAAGTAAAAATTGAGACATTTTCAAAAACAAAAAATGTATTTTTAAAGCTTTCCAGCGAACTACAAAACAAGAAATACAAGTAAATTAAAACATAACTGGTTATTGTAAAGGAATTTTTGAACAAACAAAAAAAATATATTCTTAAACCCCAAGACCCCGGAGCCGAATATACTCAGTTGGGTATTAGGCAGATGTGTGTATTATATGCTGAAAAAATTAGGAAAATTGAAATTTCATTTGTGTTTAAAATCATAGTTTTTTAGTCGCTTTATTGTTTATTCATATTAAATCTATCCAAAACTTATTTTTATAAGATTATTGATGATGTTGATCACATTTTCTGCAACCAAACTCAGTTTTTCCTCTACATTGGTGGCAGCAATTACGTCTTTCCAGTTTTTTTTTTTTATGGCGAGATGTAAATAGAAGTTATCAGAGACGCGGTCATTGGTGCCCCCCAGAAAATCCAAGTAATGTGGATCCCTGGCCATGCTGGTATTACAGGCAACCACTTAGCAGACCTCGCTGCGAAAAATGTAGCCAAGACTCCTGCCTTAACATACTACGTCTCATCCAAGCAAGACATTCTTAACCTTATTAAGCACAAAAGGCATCAAAAACACGCAAGCGAATGGAAAACATTTAAACATCACTACGCGGTCATAAACCCAGCCAGAAATCGTATAATCTACTCGTCAACAGTTCCAACTAGCGCAATGAAGACATATACTCGATTAAGGATTGGACACACTGTCATAACACACGCCCACTTACTATCGGGTAAAAGCCCATCCATTTGCCCCCTTTGCGATGACACCGCTACTATCAAACACTTACTCACACTCTGTCCGATGCTCCACCCAACAGCCCACAACTCTGGCAACATTGATCTCATGAAACTACTAAGTGAACCTTCAGAAAAAAAACGTGATGATTGTATATAGATTCTTAAAAACCAACGATTTGTTAAAATATATTTAAGCAACTTACATCTTTACTAACCCTTAGCAATTAGAATTTTCACCTAGTTATAATTACAAGACGGCTGAAGGCCTCGTAGCCAGTGCTGCGTTTATGTATTTATATAATAAAACTATTTTGTTATATGAATTATTATAAATAAATAAAAATAAATAAAATAAATAAAAAAAAATCATCAAACGACACTGTTGTCCTTACAACAGTAGTGTGGGACTTTAACCCATTAAAAAAACATCTCATTTACGACACATAGCGTTGCTGAATTGCCCTGCGGAACTACCGATTAAGTATTACATCGCAGAGCTAAGCCTATTGACTATAACGTCTCAGGGATTTTCGAGGTGGTTTTGGCTGTTTGCCTCGCTATATCACAGTCGCTCTAGTCTTCGCTGCTCTTGAATGACCTTAGCGGCCCAGTGCTTAACATGATTTCACACCTGCTTTGACCGCAGCATGTGTGGCACTATGTTATCTGTCATTATTCTTTCAGAAATTTCCCTTTCTAAAAAAGTTCTATCCTCCTCATATTTTGGGCAATGGAAAAAGATATGTTCGGCGTTCTCTTTCCCATAACCACAAGATGAGCATGTTTCTACCTCATCATGGCCATATTTGTGGAGGTATTCCCTAAAACAGCCATGACCACTTAATAGCTGCTTCAAGTAAAAATCAACGTCGCCAGGCTTTCTGCTAACCCAGGTTTCCACATTTGCAATCAACCTGTGCGTCCATCGTCCTTTGGGCGCTGAGTCCCACATAGATTGCCATTCTTTCAGACTCTGCTGGCTTTCTTCTTCGCGCTCTCTAGCTGTTATGGGCTTGCCGATACTTTTGCTTTTATTGTACACTCTCTTTAACTCACTAGCCATTATTTCAGGTGGCATTATACCTGCAATCACTCCTGCGGCTTCGTAAGACACCGTACGGAAGGCGCTGGCAACTCTAAGCGCACTTAACCGAAACAAGGACCTTACCGGTTTTGCATATTTTTTTTTTGTTTTAGCGCATTAGCCCACACTGGCGCTGCATACATGACTATTGACTGAGCCACTTTTGCCAGTAATAGCCTCCGGCTCTGACTTGGCCCGCCTGTATTAGCCATTATTCGACTTAAAGCTGAGTTAACTCGCGCCGCTTTTTCACAAGCCTTCTCTATGTTTGTTTTGTAGTTCATCCTCGTATCGATTATTACGCCTAAGTATTTTAGGAATGACTGTGACGTTATTTTATGCCCGTCAATATCCAAGGTGACGACTTCCACTTTCTTCCTGCTGGATATGAGCACTGCTTCAGTTTTTTGTCCTGCCAGTTGAAGCTTCGCTGCTGTTAGCCATCTCTATATTTTTTGTAAAATCTTCGATTTGGTGCAGTTCTTTTGCCACGATTATCACCGCTACACATGTTTGTCGTGTATGGCGATGTATGCACACAAAATCTCATTTCTCTCGTGTCGCCGAATAGGGAAGATCGCGGACGAATAATTTTCCGCTTGCTTGTCGCACATATTCACTGTCTGAAGAACAAACGCAAAATGGATTTGTATGTCGTGTATGGCGAAAGGATTTCATACAGATCGAACGCACATGTGTGTCGTGTATGGCCCCTTCAACCAGGGCCGGCATCCCAACGCAGCCGCCCTACAGCCCAGATGTGGCCCCCGGACTTTTTTTGTTTCCTGGTCTGAAAAGGACGATGAAAGGCAAACATTTTGAGACGACAAAGACGATCCAAGCAGTATGACCTCAGCTCTCAAGGCTATTCCAGAGAATGCCTTCCATGACGCCTTCAATGCTTGGAAATCGCGCTGGCAGCGCTGCATTGACGCAGAAGGTTTGAAAGTTTTTAAAGAATTGTAACGATTGGTTCAATAATTTTTTTCAAATCGACTCAGTCTTATTACTTTCCGAACAGTCCCTGCATTATATATTTTGTCGAATATAAAATCGGATTTTCCTCGTTTCAATTTTAGAACAACATTTTCCTCAAGACCATTATTCTTATCGTAGTTAGAAGATGCGCATATGCAATAAATTAGTAACAGTACCCTCAGAAAATGCCAAACACCAATATTTGTATCCAAATCGGATGGGCTTACTTTTCACAAACATCTTGCAAGAGTGGCGTCCATAATACGGAATCATTTGTTCGTCAATAACAACATTGTGCGAAAATACGCCAAACGGCATAAACTTCCTTTTTACCAACTTATATAATGGTGATACTTTAATTTAATTTATTTATCATTATTGTCTAGCGTGTCGTTGTAGCAATCGTATATATTTTGTTTTAGACGTTTAAATCTCCCGTCCAATGGATTGCTTTATATACTCGCATCTCAAAGACACACGGTTTGACCAATATGACTGTAAATTCGGAAACGTGTGATAGCCAGTCATATAAAGTATGCCAATAAAAGTTCGCATCGTGAAGCATATTTATTTGTGTTGACTACAATTAGCTGAAGCACCTCATTATCTAAGAAGCATTCCCAAAGCTGGAGAGGAGATAGTGATCCTTCAAAATCGCATATACAAGTACCAGAGATAAAGAGATCCCTAACTCTCCTGTCACTGGAAATGTGAGAGCCGCTCACCTACCGAACTTTGACAGTTGACTGGATTGGGTAGGTTTTGACGTTTTGCAATTGGAATGACTGGAACGACCAGATTGAAATTATACCAAAAATATATGTGAACGGAGGAATTTGTTGCCGCCGTTCAAGATCGCTAGTTAAAATTTAAAACAATGAAAATCCAAGAAAATGTGAAATTTAAATATATTTCATGAAACGTTTTGTAATTTGATGCATAATCGAATTAATTTTCAATTAGAAATGATTAAAAATATTTATTAATTGAGAACTAACAGGCTCAATTCATCTTTATTAAAAGATCAAAAGTTAGTGGTCTTAATCTACCATAAAATCACAAAAAATTATTTAAGTAGTTTCGCCATATAATAGGTGTCAAAAACGTCTTGCGGTATTTTCGCTAGTTGGCGCTGAAAGCGCGTAGTTCTAGTTTTATTCGTCGCATGGGGTCATGCTATACCTTTTTGAAAAGCTCATTTCACGCGCTAACACGTGTTTGATTGATTGTCGTTTCTTTTAATCGGTCAAGAGCTGGGCATGAGTCATCAAAAATTCATTTCAATTTCAATAAAAAAAAATTCAATAAAAATACCGCAAGACATTTTTGACAACCCATTATTAAAAATCCAATATATAACAATTTGCAATCGTAACAATTGTTGTGTTTAATTTAATATGCCCAAAAATTCTAATTTTGTTTGATCTGGCCATAACGGAAAATGATTTAAAAAACACTTATTTTGAGGCGCTCTCACACTGGTTCGGCATTCCATTATCCCTGCTAGTACTATAAGCTGCCTTAAGGAATTGTCATTTAAGAATACTTACCAATGTACAAAAAAATAGTAAAAATTAAAATAATTAGAGGGGGAGAGAGACAGGTGTAAAAAAAAATAGCGCATCCTGGTGACATTGATCCTGACTCTCCTGGTGGTCTGAAAAAAAAAATCAAAAGAAATTCCTAATCAGTAAGGATGCTGTTATAGTCCCTACCTCAGGGAACACGAAAAATTTTTTTTTTTAAAAAATGGCAACTGCCTGAATATAAAAATCATTTTTTAACCTTTTTTTTAAATTCCTGATTTTTTTTTTAATATTAAAAACAGAAATTTTGATACGATGCTTATATGAACGATAAAGAATTATATAAAGAAGGTTCACACAAAATTTCAAGTAAATCGGTTGTATAGAACTTGAGATAATGCCGGTACCGTGTGGAAAAAAGTAGTTTCGAGAAAAACGCGTTTAAAAAATTCGATACGGCCAAACCGGGATACTGCGTCACTAAAATAACTGTAGCTCTTAAAATAATTTTAATTTTTAAAAATCCTTTGGAGGATATGTTCTTAAGGGTCTAAACTTTAAATATATGAAAAAAATCAAATTTTTCAAAATTCTAGAGTGGAATACCCCCTTAAGCTTGTATTTCTTGTTACGATGCCATTTCGATGGTTGAATTTCAGCATCAATGCGAGCCCGCTTTAATGTAGGTGGCTGCCACTGATGTCTTCGTCGTTTTCAAGATTTTCATCAAAAGTGCAATCCTTATTGTTAAAAACGTACTCCACTTCAATGTTGCCTGCTACTTCGCATGGAAACTCATCACTATCGTTCATAATTTGGACATTTTCGTCCAAATCTTCATTGTCAGTGATGATATCAATATCGTTTGGAGGCACAAGAACAATATTTATTTTGTCTGCATGCCATCCAGGTTCATTATAATCGCTCCAGCTGTCTACTTCGGCCTGCAATTCATTGCATGTCAAAAACTTTTGTCGGCTATACATTTGATGAGTGTTTTCATATATTTATATTTATTACACAATATCAACACCCGCACCAGTCGGCAATTTCAATTTCACTTGCATCTACTTCGTAACATAGCTGATTTTGATCGACACTTGACGTACAGCTGATCAACAGGTTGCCATATATGTAATGTATTCAGGTACATTTAGAATGCTTATTAGCCCATTGGGCATTTTATAACCCATCGCATATCTCAGGTATGCTGAAACTTACAAACCTGAAATTTCGCAGAGCAACTTCTATGATCTATATAAATTTCCCCATACATTTTCAAAAATCGTATGGCTGGCAGTAATGGCTTGTAGAAAAAAATTAAAATTTCGTCAAAGCCAATGGCTCAAAAGGAAATCGTGTATCATAGTGGCCGCATGGTGTGGTAAATACAGTTTTCGACCGGTCTTACTCTTTAACGAAGATTTGGAGAAAACCCTTTGCCGAATCTATTGTGGAGAAATATTGAGCTCGATCTAATTTGTTTAATAAATTTTCTATGTTATGTATACGGAATTTGTCTTGGCACACTTTCCCTTAAAATGCCTTGACGTAGTTTGTCATAACTGTCTATAGATTTACACTCATCGATGGGGGTTTCTGTAAATTTTACAGTGAACTGGTTTTTCAGAAACGGGTTCAATTTCGTGCTCTATATAATGCCTAATATTTCACTCTCCAATACATATTAAATCTCGGAAATCGTTAAAAACGGTTTTAAGTGCAGTGCATTTTTCGATATTTAGGTCACTAAACAGATTGTCCATTACATTTTTTCCTAGGTTAGTGGGCTCTTATTAGAAAGTTTCCTATCTATTGTATGGAAAATTAGGAAGACATTTTAATACACTATATGTATTGTTAATAATAACTATTTTTAACTCATATCAATTGTGGCTTGATGAGGTTAAACATATTTTGATCTATTACACAGTACAACAGCTAATCTGGGGGGTGAGAAATTCCAAGTCAGGGTGATGGTACTAGGTCAGTATAGTAAAACCCTCAAAGGGTTTGGCGTTCGTATGTGTCAGTTTCTTTTATGACCTTTTAAATTTTTTCTTATGTTATAGTGAACGAAAATTGGGTACCAAATATAGTGTGTATAAGCTGCTACAACCGTCTAATGGATTGGAAAAATAGATAATAGTGGTTCGCGAGTTATGTTAAACTACGTTTTTGCCAAAATGTTACAACTAAGCGAAAAAACATCAAGTTAAGGAAAAAATTTAAAAGGTCATAAAAACAAACTGACATATACGAACGCCAAACCCTTTGAGGGTTTTACTATACTGACCTAGTACCATCACCCTGACTTGGAATTTCTCACCTCCCAGACAATAATCCCAAAAATGTTCCACAGTGTTATTTAATCGAATTGTTTAGTTCTAAAGTTTGTTAGTTTCCATGCCATTGTAGCATTTAGTGGTAAGTCGGTTATGGTTCGATTATAAATATTTGATTTTGAATTAATTTTACTTTGTTTAAAAGGGAAGTTGTAGATCCAGCATCAACTGAAGCATTTAATTTAGCACGTTTAATTGAAATCTCAATTCAGGAAGTGTCTGTTTGAGGCAAATGTATGAAAACTTATTTCGTGATCATTTTCGTTATATTAAAAATTGTTATGATTGGCATATTCCAGATGATTAGCATTAAATCTTGGGATACGGTTATACGACTTTCATTTCAACGCTTATCATGATTTGAATTTCTACTGTAGTTTTAGAAATTGTTGTTTTTAGGATACTATTTTCCTACCTCTCTTGCACCATTTAAAGCAGCAGGTCCTGACGGGATTATGCCCATAATGCTGCAAAAACTGGTATAACCAATGGTTCAAAGGCTTGAAAATATATACAAAGCTAGCATTCAACTATCTTACATCCCAAGAAGTTGAAAAAGAAGTAACGTTGTGTTCCTTCCAAAACCAGGCAGGAGAACACACGAGAATGCCAAGGATTTTAGACCTATAAGCCTTACCTCCTTTATGCTAAAGGTACTAGAAAGGCTAATAGATCTACACGTAAGAAAAATAATGGCGGAGAAGTTATCGAAGTCCCAACATGCGTACATAAAGGGCCGATCAACCGAAACTGCCCTTCACGAGGTGATAAGTGTAATTGAAAAATCACTACACCACAAACAATACACCATGGCTGCTTTTCTAGACATGCGCCCTCTATGTTCATATTCAATAACATAGAAGTAAATGCGATAATTTATTCTCTGGCACATGGTGGCATAGACGACACTGTGTGCAGATGGATATTATCGATGCTTGAGAATAGGAAGATTATAGCTTCAAACGGCGCTGCAACACAAACAAGCAATTTGAGTAGAGGGACGCCTCAAGGGGGCCTCCTCTCTCCGCTTCTATGGGTTGCAGCGCTGAACTAAATACTACTCCAACTAAACGGTGGAGGAGTGAAAGCAGTATCGTATTCAGACGATATAATTATGTATCAGGCATGTTTCCTTCAACAGTCAGCGAGATTATGGAAAGAGCACTTCGTAGGTTAAACCTGTGGACCAAAAACAATGGTCTAGGAGTTAGCCCGAACAAAACAGAACTGTTGCTATTTACAAGCAGAACCAAGATACCTCTTTCAACTTCCGGTACTAAACGGTACAACACTCACTCTATCCCCCACAGCTAAATACTTGGGGGTGGAGATTGACACCAAACTGTCCTGGAAAATAAATATAGAAAAAAGAATAAACAAAGCATACATGGCCTACTATACTTGTAAGAAAATTGTCAACAAGAATTGGGGTCTCAAATCAAGTATAATCATGTTGATGTATACGGCTGTCATAAGACCTATACTTACATATGAAGCTCTGGTATGGTGGCCAGTGCTAAACAAACAATAGAACATTAGAAAATTAAACGGAATGCAAAGAGCAGCATGTGCGGGTGTTACGGGTGCAATCAGGTCATGTCCGACCGATGCACTCAATGTGATCCTGCATCAACTACCAATGGACATTTTTATTCACAAAACAGTAGCTATTGCGGCGATAAGAATAAAATAATTGGGAAGTTGGAATCAGCAGAACTACGGACATAGTGTTATCCTAAACAAGCTCACCTTAACGAATGCGAGGCGGAGCTAATACCAAGCCCGCTAGGATCGATCAAAGGAGAGATCAATAGACAATTTCAACAAGTTGCAAATAACAGGTGGAAAAACATTACAAAATGCGTCATATCTAAACAATTATGGCCAACATATGACAGGAAAAGAACCAACGACTTACTAAATAGGTCAAGAAAAAGTATTTACAGAGTAACAGCTAGCACAACAGGGCACTAGCCATTTGGGGAACACGCATCCATAATGGGTATGCCCTACAACGTCATCTGCCGTGGCTATGGAGTAGCAGGGAACAAGGAAACAATCTTTCACTTTCTCTGCGAATGCTCAGCTCTAGCATATATTCAACACAAAACACTCGGAATCCATCAAGCACCAAACCTTGAATGGATTTCCACTAAAAGCATATCGGACATAAGTAGTTTCATCGAAACCCCAAAATGGTTTGAGAGAGAAGGTGAAACGTATTAGCAGATACAGGAGGTTCTACGAATAGTGTATCAAAATGGCACATCAAGTGCTAATTGAGTCCGATAGGGTTGCACTCCTACCTACCTACCTACCTTTCTATTATATTTAGGTTTATTTTCTATAAATTTTGGTTGTTTGTTCGTTACAATATGACTTGTGATAAGCCCTTTCGTTTCTAATAAATTATAAGCATATCAAATGGACATCAATATTGTTTAAAAATCTTCTTAATATAGTTTCTTCAAAATTTTTTGGGCTAAATTCAGTAGGCTTTTCGTTATTGTACTCTCATTTAGTTTGCATAAAATATCTCCTAGAGGTAAACAGCAATTAACAATCAGGGGTGTTGTGGAATCCAAGACAGAATTGCTTAGCTGTCAGAATTGCAAACCAATTCTGATTATCAATGGTGTCACAGAATCTGATTGGATTTTAGTCTTTTCGAACATGCGCAAAACCAATATTCGAACCAGCTGTTTACTAATGTGACAAAACTTGCAAATGAAGGCAATCCTATTAAAGTTTTTAATGAGTTCAGAATTAGAGAAAGATTTTAAGAGATAACATTTATAGATGGAATTTATAGATGGGAATTCGAAATATTGTCGAAGCTAGAAGGGAAATAGTGACCGAGCGATATATGAGCGCTTGGGCAGAAAGCGAAATCTTTGACTCGGTTTTTCATTTTTACGATTTTTCTTAATTGGCGGGCAGGATTGAAAAAAACTAAACGTATGGAATTGGGGCAATGTTTATTATCTTTGGCATTAAATTATCTTCTAATTAAACTAAAAAAGTTAAGAAAATTTAAGTTTGAACATATGTTTAAGCAACATAAAGTAACACTTTGTTGGTCAAAACCACTTGTTGAAAAAATTTAGAATTTTATTTTTTGAAATTTTTCTAGTTTAACTTAAACATAAGTATTAACAAATATGAATCTCTTTAAATTTTTTGTTTCCGACAGAAATTGCGACCTGCATATTTTCCGCCGTCCGACAAATGCACACGTGCTATACACGTGATATTTAAATATATAACTATAAACCCTAGAAAAAAACATCAAGCATCTAAAGTGGCTCCCCCCTTAAATATCCCAATTTTTTTCCAAAACTCAATAATTAAGACATTTCGTACTTTATTCTTATGTTTTCTCCTATAGAAATAAAGATAAATCAATTCGCAACAATAAAATAACTCGATTTCTGTGTGCGACTGTCTTCTTGCTTTGTTTCTGACAGCAAAACCGATAAAATTGGGTTCTGTGACACCCAAAACCGATACAAATTCTGTTTCGAATATCAAACCAATAATGTCTGAATTCATGACACCTACTGCTTTTTTTGAGCGGTTTCAATTCTGATTCCGATAACTATAAGATTCCACAACACTCCTGCATATCTCTTTTATTTACTAGCATAAATGACTTTTTTGGTAAAATAATATCTCTTTCTAACCATATTTGAGAGGGACCGAGCGTTCGAACGACATGCAAAGCTTCATTTTGAATTTTGTTGATTATAATACGATGAAAAACGTAGGTATTCTCTGGCGACCTATCGGAAAAAATGTTAATAACAGGCAACATACGTATCGAGTGGCAACAATTCGGAACAATTTGAATCTAATTAAATAAAAAATGATTACTTAACGCTTTTTTGTATGTAGTTTAAATACATTATTATTTAAGACTTTTAATCTAGTCACTCAAGCTAAAAAAATTGCATAAAATTCTGCAGAAAGAACCAAAGGAGTAGAGGTATTATAGTTTTGCAACACGTATTTTAATCATTTTCTTTCCCAATTTTTGAAGTTGTGCAGTTATGATAAAATATTGGGTAGTCGAAAAGGTCTCTTCGTATTTCTAATCAAACTTCAACTTTTTTTATATTTATAATAATAAATAAATAAACAAATATATACCACTTTGATATACTATATACTTTCCATCAGTGTAAATCTTTCACATCGAAATTTCCAGGACGGAAGCGAGCGAACCATTGTTGTGCTACACGAACTGATACAGCATCGTCTCCGTAAGCTTCGCAAACTTCATTGGTGGCTTACGTGGTATTCTTCCCTTTTTTATACAAAATTTTCAAAATATAGCGAGTTTTCTCATTATTTTCGCTCTTTTTTGAACAGCTGTTATTTTTTTGAACTTCCTCGAATTTAATTTTTTCTTGGTTAAATGAGGCTTAAAAACTCACCTTTCGACATCTATTCATACCATTCCAAAGATAATGAATTTTTTGACCCTCTACCGCTCTTAAAACGTATGACACATCCCTCATTGCGCAATGCGCTTATACTATTCTTGCGGCACAGATGTCGGGAGCTTACGAGCGCATAATGTATGCCATACGTTTTAAGAGCGGCAGGTGAACAAAAAACTCAATATCTTTGGAATGGTAAGAATGAACAAAAATTTTTTTTGCAGATTGTTAAAGGATTCCGCGTTGTGTCACATACTTTTCATATAATAAAATAATAATTAAATATTATTATTTCAACAAATGAATCGTGAAAAAATATTTATAAAGTAGCACAATCATTTTTCTTTGACTTCACAAAATTTCTCCACATTATCTCTAGTAGTTTATGAGAAAACAAGTTTTTAATTTTATTGTGCTCTAAATTTCAACCTTCAATAACTTTAACAAAAAACAGAATTTTAACGAACTATTTATATCATGGGGTATGGGACTGTTCTCTTTCCTAATGATAATTTTCAAAATCGGTGATTTTGCGAAATTTTCATGGACCACTTGACGTGGCTTTGGACACACCGGTATTATAGATTCGGTGCAACCGAAATTAACATTTTTTCCTTGTTTTTAGAAAACTTTGTTTGGTTATTCATTGATTGATTTTTTTGGCATTAATAATAATAATACTTTCTAGGAACATCGAGTGTGTATGATCCAGCAATGAGCAGCGGATGTTTCATATTAAATGAAAGTGCGTCTTCTCACGCTCACGATGCAACCCCATTTTCTTTTGATGTCGCTCTGGGTCCTTCAAAAGCAGTTGTCCTTCAAAATAACATTAGCAGTCAACGAACTTCTCAAATAGGACCGACCGGAGGAATACAACAACATATTTATGTTGGGCCAGCCACAAAATGTCGTTCATCAACAGCTTCCAGTTTGCGGCCAGCATTTAATTCTAGTGGAGCAGTACACCGTTTCGGTAATATTGGATTAACACGCAGTAGTAATGGACCCGGCGTAGCTGGAGATCATTCCATGACTCAGTACGCTTTGATAGATGACGAAAACGTGTCGGCGTTGCAACAAGTAACTAAAGGTGGCGGAGCTCTCACTTTGGCATCTCAGTGGAAAAGTCAGTTTGATGATTCGGAGGATACGACAGATAACGAATGGAAACAAGAACCTCAGGTAATTTAACTAAAAAATGTATATATAAGATACATTATTAGAAAGCTGATCAATATTTCTCACGTTTTTGTTAGACAGCATTGGTAGTTTATTCATTAAAATAATTGGAGCAGCATACCTTTTTCGTTAGCAATTCTTTGAAGTTTTTTACAAAACGCGTGGAGGTTCAAGTTTACTCCGGTTTCTCAGAGCTCATTAATTTATAGAATACTCTTATCCTAATTCGATTACATAAATATGTAACACATACTATACACAGTTCTTTTATACATATAGGTGTACCGGAATGAAGTGAGCGTTAAGATACAAATGTGTTGGTAGGGAACATTTGTTGCGAACGAGCCAAATTTGTTTTGTTTGGTTGGGATGACATCTGTCAGAGAAATTCAAAAACCTTACAGTAATTGACAAAACAACATTATATTATTTATTGTGTGAAAAATGTCAAATATTTCACCGAAAAGTGATGATATGCGGAAAGCTTTAATTTTTTGTTTCCATTGAAAGAAAAGTGCTGCAGAGTCGTATCGAATGCATGCCGAGATATACGGTGATCATGCTCTACCAGAAGCAACATACAAAAGATGGTTTCAACGGTTCAAATATAATGATTTTGATGAGAGAAATAAAGAAAGTAAAAGACCACCATAAAAGTTGTGACTATGTATCCGTTATGCTTTTTTTGAAAAACCATTCAAGGTTTCGTGCTTGACGGTTTTCAAGTATATTTTGTCGGGTTTGTGATAAAGCTGGATATTCACATTGAAAGTTGAAAACCGTTCCCGTATTCCTTTCTTGCTTGCGGCATATATTTTTAGAAGGTACGCCCAGTTTAAGCACATACTCTTCAAAACGCCAGTGCCACGTTATAGTAGTTGTAAGTTTATATATGCTATTTCCGGACTTAAATAATAAGTGCTTGGTTATATTACTGTCATTTTTTGGTCATATCTGCTTTTTTATCTTGTAGCTTGGTTTTGCGCTACTGCGTAATTTCTTCAATAACAAATACTTATAAAAACTCTTTTTTGATCGTTCCCAGCGGGCGTCGTATTGGCTTCGCCTCAGATTCGTCTAACTTTACCCCCTATGTATCTTGCATGGGAGATAGAGGAATTGTTGTACCACTGAGCGAAATTGAAAAAGTGTCAGTTACGTTTTACTTAGGTAGCACCTAGTCCGGTCCCATAGGTATAACCTATTTCCATAATCACTCTAATTGTGGAAGAAAACATCCCTGATACCATCACCACTATGTTGTCTGCGAATTTGTTTCACTCCTCCTCCATTGCGTTGAATTAGTATTCCATTCAACGCCATCACCCATAAAAGCAGGGAACAAACTCCTTATTGAGGAAAGACTCTGCTTACGTGGATTATTATAATCATTCTGCTTATTTATTTAAATATACAGACGTCAATCGGCATTATACAACTATAATAAAAATATGTATTATATATAAAATAGGATTATGAGGGGTAGGATCAACAATTAATTAAATCGAAAATTTAAGAACTTATCATTAGACTAGGGGTATGGTAATATACGTAATTTGATTTCTAGAATAAAGGCACTGAGCGAGCCACTATAAAAGTCCCCTTCGTTGTGTAGAAAGTAGTTAAGCTTAGCGAAGCGGTTGTTAGGGTCGTTCTTGGTAGCTTTTGTAGGTTTTAAACAGACGATTGCGTGTCAGCGAGGGACCCGCAGGCGCGAATTCGAAACAACTGTTGTTTCGTTAATCAGATCGTTCACTACTTCAAAGAAAAATATGATGTCAACTACCTGAAGGCATGCTTGCAGGTTGTTGACATGAAAATGGTCGTTGATGTGTGGTCAAGCTCTTACAGTTTTAATTTATATTTTGCCATATTCCAAAACTGGAAGTACCAGACATGCTAATGCTGATTATAAAACTTAAAACTTTGAAAGCCTGGAGAGTCTATGATGATGTCCAGGTCCTTTACTACTTCGCTTATTGTCTCGTTGTTTATATTATAGTTAGCTGGCTTCTAGAGTGTGATTGTGAACATGATACGGCTTCACACTTTTAGATGTACATACATATAAATCTTCTCTTTGCACTTTTTTACCATACTTTCTATAGTTCTCGACTAAACATATCACTAATATATTTTGCGGATTTACCTTCATTGTGAAGGTGCAAAATATTTTGTTTCTTAGCGGTAGTTAATTCTTTACCTTTAGGCATTTTTATGTGCACTAAACCACGATCGCAATAGAAAAAGAAAAAATAGAAAAAGAATTAAAATCTGCACGAACTAGCAGAATTGAAAACGAAAGCAAACTACTATTGTGAGCACAGAATTTCGCCTAAACGCATATTTTTTGTTTTATCTGTATAACTGGACAATATTTATTTTCATTATTTACTGTTTTTTTCTAAAGAAAATTTGGACAAATAAACATACCCATTTAAATAAATGAAATCGCTTACTTTAACCACAGAAAAATTCAATAGAAAGAATGGTAAGGTTTATGTGTGAGATATTCACTGAGGCTGTCGCCACAATTTTTGAGGAAGAGGTTTGGCAAGCCATCCGGATCAGCCCCTTCTTAGTATTAAGAGACACCGTTTGTAGACGTCTTACGCTAACCTCGAACTCATTAATGGTAGCAAGCTCAATTTTGATGAGGGCTGACGAGAATTTGATTATACACACTCTTGAAGAAGGATGTAAACATATTTCTAATCTCTATTCCCGAGTCTGCCGTCCGATTTTCCCAGAACATAGTGGACGGAATATCACCATTGCATCTTCTTTTGCGTTTGACGAATTTTCAATATATACATACATTTAATCCTGGACCTTCGACTTTGTCTATATAATTCTTGTAACTTAATTTCGCTAAATTTTAAATAATTTGGTTCCTACTTGAATAATGTTTTATTTCGCCAGGAAACCAGTATGGAAAATTACTGGATTTTTGTGTACGAACTGGAACATAAGTTAAGATACCTTTTTGAAAAGAGTGATTTCAAGGGCAAGATGGTACAGTTAAGACAACCTTCAAAGTGTACGGACATGTTTTTGAATTCGCTCCGCGTATTTTGATTTTTACAAAAAGGAGACAACCAATAATAGGTAATAGGTAGGTAGGAGTGCAGCCCTATCGGGCTCAATTAGCACTTGATGTGCCATTTTGATACACTATTCGTAGCACCTCCTGTATCTGCTAATACGTTTCACCTTCTCTCTCAAACCATTTTGGGGTTTCGATGAAACTACTTATGTCCGATATGCTTTAGGTGGAAATCCATTCAAGGTTTGGTGCTTGGTGAATTTCGAGTGTTTTGTGTCGGATCTGTGCTAGAGCTGAGCATTCGCAGAGAAAGTGGAAGATTGTTTCCTTGTTCCCTGCTACTCCGTAGCTACGGCAGATGACGTTGTAGGGCATACCCATTTTGGACGCATGTTCCCCAAATGGCCAGTGCGCTGTTGTGGTAGCTGTTATTCTGTAAATACTTTTTCTTGACCTATGTAAGAAGTCGTTGGTTCTTTTCCTGTCATGTGTTCGCCATAATTGTTTAGTTATGACGCATTTTGTAATGTTTTTCCACCTGTTGTTTGCAATTTGTTAAAATTGTCTATTGATCTCTCCTTTGATCGATTTTAGCGGGCTTGGTATTAGCTCCGCCTCGGATTCATTGAGGAAAGCTCCTGCCTTTGCCAACTCGTCTGCTTTTTCGTTACCGAAAATGTTCCTGTGGCCGGGAACCCAGATCAAGTTTAGTTGGAGCTTGTCTTTTATTGCTCTCTTGCAGTTGTGAACTATACTTTAATTTGTCATGGGTGAAGACAATGCCAGGAGGGCCGCCTGACTATCGGTAAATATAGTTGCTTTATGTATATTCCCGTGGTTTGCTAATAGAACTTCGCAGGCTTTTTCTATGCCTAGTACTTCTGCTTGGAAGATGCTAGCCAAGTTCGGCAGACGTATAGAGAGAGATATGCCTTGATCAGCGGATAATACCCAGTGCCTACTCCGCAGTCCATTTTGGACCCGGCGGTATAGACTGAGGTGGTATCTTCCTCTACTATTGAACCTCTTCTCCATTCTCGTCTAGATGGTATCCTCACCTGAAAATGCCTATTGAAATCCGCCTAAAAATTGGGAGAATGTAGTCTGATTTATTAATGGTGAGCTTGTTTAGGATAACACTATGTCCGTAGTTCTGCTGATTCCAACTTCCCAATTATTTTATTCTTATCGCCGCAATAGCTACTGTTTTGTGAATAAAAATGTCCATTGGTAGTTGATGCAGGATCACATTGAGTGCATCGGTCAGACATGACCTGATTGCACCCGTAACACCCGCACATGCTGCTCTTTGCATTCCGTTTAATTTTCTAATGTTCTATTGTTTGTTTAGCACTGGCCACCATACCAGAGCTTCATATGTAAGTATAGGTCTTATGACAGCCGTATACATCAACATGATTATACTTGATTTGAGACCCCAATTCTTGTTGACAATTTTCTTACAAGTATAGTAGGCCATGTATGCTTTGTTTAATCTTTTTTCTATATTTATTTTCCAGGACAGTTTGGTGTCAATCTCCACCCCCAAGTATTTAGCTGTGGGGGATAGAGTGAGTGTTGTACCGTTTAGTACCGGAAGTTGAAAGAGGTATCTTGGTTCTGCTTGTAAATAGCAACAGTTCTGTTTTGTTCGGGCTAACTCCTAGACCATTGTTTTTGGTCCACAGGCTTAACCTACGAAGTGCTCTTTCCATAATCTTGCTGACTGTTGAAGGAAACATGCCTGATACCAACAACATTATATCGTCTGAATACGATACTGCTTTCACTCCTCCACCGTTTAGTTGGAGTAGTATTTAGTTCAGCGCTGCAACCCATAGAAGCGGAGAGAGGAGGCCCCCTTAAGGCGTCCCTCTACTCAAATAGCTTGTTTGTGTTGCAGCGCCGTTTGAAGCTATAATCTTCCTATTCTCAAGCATCGATAGTATCCATGCACACAGTGTCGTCTATGCCACCATGTGCCAGAGAATAAATTATCGCATTTACTTCTATGTTGGTGAAGGCGTCCTCTGTGTCTAGAAATGCAGCCATGGTGTATTGTTTGTGGTGTAGTGATTTTTCAATCACACTTATCACTTCGTAAAGGGCAGTTTCGGTTGATCGGCCCTTTATGTACGCATGTTGGGACTTCGATAACTTCTCCGCCATTATTGTTCTTACGTGTAGATCTATTAGCCTTTCTAGTACCTTCAGCATAAAGGAGGTAAGGCTTATAGGTCTAAAATCCTTGGCATTCTCGTGTGTTCTTTTGCCTGGTTTTGGAAGGAACACAACTTTACTCCTTTTCCAACTTCTTGGGATGTAAGATAGTTGAAAGCTAGCTTTGTATATAGTTTCAAGCCTTAGAACCATTGGTTCTACCAGTTTTTGCAGCATTATGGGCATAATCCCGTCAGGACCTGCCGCTTTAAATGGTGCAAAACTATTTATGGCATATTTGATTTTTCTTTTGTCTACTATTTGGCTTCGATAGTCAGCTGCGTTCAGCGGTGGTTCTGGTTGAACCCTCGTTGAAGGTGTTTGCTGACTCCCGGGGAAGTGCGTTGTGATAAGTACCTCCAGAGACTCTTTTGCCGAGGAGGTCCAATCACTTCCCTCCGCCCTAATGTAGGCAGTATTAATATGATCTTTTGATAGCATTTTACTCAGCCTACCGGTTTCTCTGCAACTTTCTATCGATGTGCAGAAAGATCGCCATGAGTAGCTTTTAGCTTTCCTGACTGCTTTTTTGCATTCTTTCATAATATCTTTATATGGGTGCCAGATGTTGGTTCTAAAAACTCTCATTGAAAGCCTTCCTTAGTTGTGTTCTCAAATTCTTGAGTTCACTGTTGCACCAAGGAAGAGAATTTCTCTTTTTCAAAACTGTTAGCGGAGTAGATTTATTAAAAGTTGTGGTTAAGATTTTTTCCAACTTCTCTACTTCTGAATCTAGTTCCTTAGGATTTCTGATACTCTTATTGCCTCCCTTTTCAAGGCAGTGTTTCGGTATGTGAGAGGCGCACTGTACTTCTCGCGGATGCTGAAGAGTATCCAGGAGTGATCCGACATGGAAGGCTCATCGGATACCCTACAATTATCCACAACGAGACTGTCTGTGTCTGTTGATAGCCTGAGGTCAAGCACTTCCTCCCACCCCGGAAACCTATTCGAGCTTGGGAAAATAAAAGTTGGCTTATCGCCCTTGTTGCAAATACTTAGATTACTATTCAAATATACTGCAAGAGTGACTCACCTCTGGTGTTTATACTGGAGCTACCCATACGGTGTGCCTTGCGTTCTCCTCTACTAGTCTGGTGAGCGGGGCCGGTGGTATGTCTTCGCCATGGGCCAAGTAGGCCGAGACCAAGAAGAAGGGCTTTTCCTTCTGTTCCACCTTTACCACTATGATATCTGCTGTGCTGTAATTAGAACAAAGAAATGCATTTATACTTTTATTGATAAGAATGCATGCCCTAGGTTTACCTCTGTGGAATGTGTAAAACAGGTTATAGTTGCTGATGTTTAACCCTTTAATGGTATCTTCTTTGACCCAGGGCTCCTGTACTAGGCTGATGTCGATGCCCCTCTCGTTCACGAGGGTTGTCAGATTCGCTGTGGCACTCTTTGAGTGCTGCAGGTTTATCTGTACGCATCTTATGTTATTGGGCATCTCGGGTTTCTTCGATGCCCACATTCCTTAGCAACTGGCTGGCGTCGTCGACCTCTTCCGTGTCGTCTTCGTCAGCCGCTTTGTCGCCTTGGAAGATTTTTAGTCTGGCTTTGCGGATTCCGAAGCTGATTTTGTAGTCAGTCTTCTTCGGAGCCTCAATGGACTCATCACAAATGGCCACTAGTATTGGCTTGCTTGCTTTATTCGGTTTTTCTTCCTTGATTAGCTGCCACTTATCTATACCAGGTATAGATTTGTTCTGCAGCTTAATGCACCTCAGGAGTTTTTCGCCTGGCTCCTCTAGAGGGGGTAGCCAAATGCGAGCACGAGGTCTCTTCGGAATGCCCCTGGCGGGTATAAGCCTCAATTGGAGGCCTACAAAGGCGTTGCTAATTTTAGCAACACTACCCGTCAAGAAATCTAGCGGGGCCTGGTCCGCGCATTTGATGCCCCTGTAGCCCGTGAGGGTTTCAGAGGAATCAAACTCCGGGTGAGGACCCGAAGTATTGTCGAGTACATAGCTTAGCACCATACTCGACAATCTGACGTCGATCTCCACCCATCTCTCATGTATGGTGCTCGGAGAGGAGGAATTTCCATCTATGATGGCCACCTGCAGGCTATCCCTGGCTACATCGCAGAAATGCCTTGCAGTTGTTGTGCTGCTGTGTTCACCTTCACTCCGCCTCGGTTTTTTGGGCTGAGTTCCAGGTACTTCTGTGATGGAGCGATTTCTTTTCTGAGAAGTGCTCTCTCGTTTGCTCTCTTCTTGAGGTTGTGATTGCTTCCTTTTCAGATAGATTTCATATTCCTCTACGATGGACTTGAGGCGTTTTGTTTCAGCCTCATCAACTGGGGTACCGGCTGCCTGGTCTTTGGCTATCTTCCCTGGTATAAAGACTGCCCTCTGCTACCGGGTTTTCCTCAGCTGATTCTGGGATTTCTTGCGCTTCTGCTTGCTCTCTCCTTGCATTTTGGTTGGTGCTCATGGCAGCCTTGAAGATGGACGTTTCCTTCCTTATATCTGCTGTATCTACCGGTATACTTTGGTTGGTATGTCCGGTAGTACTCTTACTCGTCTCCTGGCTGGAGACGAGTGGTTCGTCTTCTTCGGATTCCGTAATAGGATTCCTATAGTTCATGTCCTTAGTCGTCGCTGTTGTCGTCAATTTGGTTGTTGTAGTTGATGTTGTTGTTGTTGTGTTATTGTTTTCGTTCATATTTTGGTCCCACGAGTAAACCGGAAAGGGTTGGTCACGCGTCCGCAGAGCCGGTATGCGGAGAGAAGGCTTTTATACCTCCGACCTCGCCCGGGCATTGGAGGGGACCGTTCGCGATCAGCTATTTATTACCCCCCGCTGACCATTCAGCCCTCGGCACGGGTAATTCGACACCTTGGCTTAAGGTGGTGTTGGTTTGGGTATCATCCTACTTCCACAATAGGAGATGGGCGTAAAACCTAGGGTTTATTCATCCATATCACTATTGTGGGAATTATGAAGTGTCCCTCTTAGTTCGTAAGATTAGAGTGCGTTTCCTTTGGGATGCACACTTTACTTTTACTTAAGCCCCTTCGCCACGACAAGGCGACTAACTTCAATAATAATAAATTAAAAAACAAACAATCAAGAAAAAAAGAAACTATTAATATTAGGTTGGAAAATATCTCCCTACCGCTTTTTTGTCTTTTGAATTTCGCGATTACGTATAAAGCGCTACAGAGCTCGTATCTGGCAATACTATACATCTTTGAAAGGTCTTGACATAACCTACAAAACGACGCTATGCATGATTAGTTTGGATTTTGCGTTCAACAGTAATAGACGTGTAAACATGGACTTCACTAACGCCGAAATTCGCGCTATTTTAAAGCTTTCTTTTGTTAAAGGAAAATCCGATTTTCGATTATCGAACGAAACTGGATTTGAACTAAATCCGATCACTGTAACAATTTTTATAAAGCATTGAATAAAAAGCAAAAAGCTGAAGGGATATTTAACAACCTAATAAATTGATGATGAATAAATAATACCCCCTCTAGCGGATAGCTCTGTAGCGCTTTATACATAGCGGCGAAATTCAAAAGAATAAAAGGCGGAGGGGAGATATTTTCAAAAATAATAAAAAACATTAATAAATAGTGCACAAAACAAAACAAAAAAAAAAACAAGAATGAGTGCTTTGCAGCCTCACCAGCAAAGCATTCCCTAGAGCCAACAAAAACAACGCCTGGCAAATGAGTCATCGCAGCAATCAGCTGAAATGGAAGTTAAGCAAGCGCAGTCAGCAGTGAACAGCAATCGGGCAACAACAAATGCGCTAACAGCAACCAGTCTGCAGGTACCAGCAAGCACTCGGACAGCGACGGAAAGCAAAATGCAAGGTGAGAAAAAAAGGAGCATCTACTCGGACCGGTATTGATAGCTACATTAATGTAAAAAATAAATCGAGTCCTATAAAATCAGCGGTCAATACCAAAAAACCCAACCAGGCACGATAATAGTAAAAAGATAGAAATTCTAAACCCTCATCGAGACCCTCGGGTCTGGCCAGGCATATTTTTTTGTTATTTAAATATATTTAGAGTGTAGCAAACGACTTGCGCTTCCAGGTAGCTTCCTAGAATTTTATTGTATATAGAATTCAGAAAAAAATTCAAGGATATCGTATCGCAAAGGACGAAAAAAGGATATTATAATATTACACCTTAGTGCACCAATGGTGCTTTGCTAGACCCCATATATTTTGTATGAAAATATATGAACTTTGGTATGTTTCTATCACTTCGCCCGCCAAGCGTGAACAAGACAGTCAATTTGATTTCAACCAAATCGAGAGGTAAGAAATTTCAAAAATGTATCTATATTATACATATATGAGCGTAAATACAACACGTATTTCCATACAAATGTATGTAAACTAGCCGAGGCCTAGCCAAGCACCATTGGTCTCGACTAAGTGTATCAGACAGTTGGTCTCGACCAGGGTTAGTGGCAGCAGATTTGCCCTACTGAGCAAAGAGCCTAACGGCGGTACAAAGGGTCCCACCATAGTCGTGAATGCCACTCAAATCTATTTGCGTGAGCGGAGCTCAAATGCTCTTGTTGCTAAATTAATTGAAATTGTAGGTACTAAAAATTTGAAAAATATCAATATAGATGAAACATAAATTCAGTCCTAAATTGAAAAAATTTTTATAATGGCTAAATTTGTGTCGTATAAAAACCATAACTATTATTCTTATCAACTGAAGAGTTCTAAGGGCTTTGTTGTTGTAATTAAGGCTGTAGAGTACGCTGTAGACTCTAGTGAAGTCAAAGAAGCATTGGAAGATTGCGGTTTTGGTATTAAAACTGTTGTAAATATATTTAATAGAAACAAAGTACTAAATAGTAATAATAATAATAATTTAATAGCATTAAAAATGGTTTGTTGCCGAATTCGAATCAACTTAAAAAAATGATACTCATCCTGTATAAATTCTGAAATATTTCCTGCACCGTAGAGTAACTATTGAAGAACTACATAAAAGGAATGGCCCGTTACAATGTACTAACTGCCAGGAATATGGGCATACAAAATCATATTGCACTCTACGCAGTGTTTGTGTGGTGTGTCGTGATTTACATCCCACTTCAAAATTCACCCTTAGGAAAGAAGAATTAAATAGGAGGAAATCACACTGCTAACTACAGGGGTTGTCCTGTATATAAAGATTTGAAATCGAAGTTGTCACAAGGCATTCAATCACGTCGTAACCATATAAATTTTAGTAACCTCAGAGAAATCAAATCCTATTACTTCTGTCAATAATAATATGCAAGGAAGCTATGCAAATGTAGTGAAAGGTAACACTGTGCAAATGCAACTGCCACAAAATCCTCCAAATGGAGGTATTGAAACTATGATTTTAAATCCTACACAGTGTATGACACAATTTATGTCTAGCATGCAAAACATGATCCAAGATTTAATAAAATCACAACATCAAATTCTGCAAAATTTATTAAGTAAAAATGAGCTTACTAAATATCTGTATATGGAATGATAACGGTGTTAACCAACCTAAATTAAAGATCATTAGATTTCTGTCTGAAAAAAATATATATGTAATGCGTATATCAGAAACTCATTTAACAAATAAAAATAATTTCAATATACCGGGATTTAGACTCTATGTTACAAATCATCTGGAAAAGAGCATGGTGGCACGGCAGTGTTGATTAGAAATCGTTTAAACCACTATGCTCTAGTATGTATCTCATGCTACTCCACAGTTACAAGCTACAACAATTTCACTAAAAAATCGGGGTTGTGACTTAAAGCTTACGGCTATTTACTGTCCACCTCGTTTTAAAATTACAAAGAGCGAATTTAAAGACTTTTGTGGACCACTAGGTCAAAGTTTTCTAGCAGGTGGAGATTACAACGCAAAACACACGTACTGGGGTTCACGTCTTATTAACCCGAAAGGACGACAGCTGTACCACACTATTATGAATAAACATAATAACGTGTACATAATATCTCTTGGTAAGACCACATACTGGCCCAGTGATAGAAAAAAAAATACCAGACTTAATAGATTTTGCTGTAGTCAAGAATATATATAGATCGCTTATGACAGATGATACATGTACAGACTTATCATCTTATCTTTCTCCTGTACTAATAAAGTTATACGAACAAGTTATACGAATAACTAGTTGAAGTATTGAAAATATATCAGCAGCCACACCAACATTGATTGCAAAATACAAGAAGAGACATTGATAAACGTATAAGAGGATTTAATGATGTAATAATTAATGCAGCTGTATTGGCAACACCAAAAAGAAACAATAAACCAGTTGGTTTTAAAAAGATCACCAATAATGAAATTGATATACTTGTAAATGAGAAAAATCGAGCTAGACGTGGATGTCAGTTAAGTCGCTCCACTTCAACTGAAATCTGCTGTACGAAAGTTAAAAAAAGCTCTTAAACACGAGAAAAAACACAACACTGAAAATTACAAAAAGAAATTGTGTCCAAATTCTAGCAAGCAAAACTTCCTTTGGAAAGCCCAAAAATCTTTCAAGCCACCAGCAGATTCCAACATGCCTCTAAGACAGTTGAATGGTAATTGGGCACATAGTTATGAGGATAAGGAAAATTGCTTTGCAAATTATCTAGAAAAGGTATTTCAACCCAATTGCCAAAAAACAACTTTAAGTTGCCAATCTTGCCCAATACTGCAAACGAGTCGCTCGTTCCTATTAGGGCTTCTATTTCTGAAGTTACTAAAATAATAAAAGAACTTAACCCAAAAAAGTCACCAGGACATGATAATATTACCCGAAAAATGCTAATTTGAGTTACCAAATGTTGTCGTAGAAGTGCTCTCTTTGCTCTTCAATACAATTCTTAATCCCGGATACTAATCTAATTCATGGAAAAAGTCGCAGATTATCGATTATATTAGATTATAAATAAACCTGGGAAAGATTTAACATAGCCGTCTTCACACAGACCAATCAGTCTTCTACCCTGTCTTTCTAAAATATTTGAAAAAGTGTTACTATCACAGATGACTCCTTTCCTCCACGAAAATAATATAATACCAACGCATCAATTAGGGTTTCGTGAAAAACATAGCACGATAGAGCAAGTAAATAGAATTACTAACGAAATAAGAAATGCATTTGAGCACAGAGAGTACTGTTCAGCTATATTTGTAGACGTGGCTCAGGCGATGATAAGGCGTGGCATGAGGGCCTTTTATATAAGATTAAAAATATTTTACCTTTAGAATTGTATAAATCTTTGGAGTCTTATTTAAGGGAGATTTCATATCTGATGAACGACAGATAAGGGCTGGTGTACCCCAGGGCAGTGTTCCAACAGCTAACAATGTATTAACTTCAACTTTTGCGGACGACACAGCTATAGTGTGCCGTAACAAATGCCACATAATAGCATCAAGAATATTAGCCGAGCACTTAAGTTTTGTTGAGGCATGGCTAGCCAACTGGCGTATAAATGTTTTATAAATGAACAATATTTTAGTACGCCAAGCGAATGAATTACTTTATCTTGGCAATCTGCAATCAAACGCGTTTAAAAAGAAGAAAAGCCTACTAGAGAACAACGTTCTACCAATATTCGATTTGAACGGTATTAAATTGTCGGCATTCCATTAAAGTGAATCCTTTATACAGAATATTCTCACAGTCATTACGAAGTGAGCTACTTGTAAGCTTCTGGAGCATCTCGAGGAGTGTCTGGTAGGCATTAAGTGATAATGTAGAAGGAAAGTAGACCTAACTTGCGATGATATAGGGTTATTACACTTGATCTTAATGTAGATTTGTTCGATATGTGTTGATATATTTCTTAATTGCGATGAAAATACTTCCTCCAATTTCGCTATTACTTGTGGAACTACTTCTATACTCCTTAACGATCGCCAAATACGTCCCCAGCATGGATGGCTGGGTGGAGACATGAATTTCAATCAGTATCGGGCGAGTACGGCCAGCGGAATGATAACCCAGGCGACGAAGTTAAAAAGTGTGTATATTTCTAATTTTATATATGATTCAGCATCGATCATGCCCACCTGCAATGACAGAGGATCAATATTCAAGCTTATTTTTCTATTGTAGTAATTTCGTGTAGGGCAGTTTCGGTTGATTGGCGCTTTATGCATGTTATGCATTCGCTAAGTTTTCCCCAGGATTGCTCTTGGCTGTATATCCATTAGCCTTTCTAGAACCTTCAGCGTGAAGGCTTAAAGGTCTAGGATTTTTTGCGTTATCCTGTGTTCTACACTGTTTTGGTAAGAACACCACTTTGACTCTTTTCCAACTTTTCGGTACGTAGGATAGTTGGATTGTGGCTTTCTATATCTTTTTTAGCCTTGAAACCGCAGGTTCTTTTAGCTTCTGCATCACTATGAAAATAACGCCATCCGGAACTGCAGCTTTAAATGGCAAGCATCTGTTTATAGCATATATAATCTTTTTCTTACTTAACTACTTTGCGGCCGGATTGGTCTGCTGCATTCGCAAGTAGTTCTGGGTGTAACTTCACTGCGATTTGCTGATGTCATGAGTTCCTCTTGAGATTCTCCTGCGGAAGAAGTCCACCCCTCCCTTAAATAAGATATTTTACTCTGACAATATCTTACTAAGTTGGGGGATTATTTGCAACTTTGTATCAATGTCCAGAAATATTGGCATGAGCTTGATTTTTTGTATTACTTCAATAAATATTTAAAGTTTAAAATGAAGTCGGTTCTGAAGTTCGTAAGGTCAACGTTCCGCCTTGGAGGCGATGTCCTGTTTTTGAGAACCGTTAATGGTGTAAGTTGGTTGAATGATGTGGTTAAAACTTGCTCTAACTCTTCCATCTCCTCATCTAATTCTTGAACATTATTGATTTTATTCTTATATTCGCTATTTAGCTCTATAATCATGATATGTTGTACCCAGGGCTCTTGAATTAAGCTGATATCGGTGCTCTTCTCATATAAGAGGGTTGTCAAAAATCGATGTGGCACTTTTCGAGTGCTGCAGATTATCTGCACGCATCTAAGCTTTTTGGACATCATGATTCTTTTTTATTGCAAATTCTTGCAGCAGCTGGCTGGCGCCGTAGACCTCTTGTGTGTCGTTTTCGGAAGCCTCTTTATATAGCCTATATCGACACCCCGCATATGGCCACTAGAATTGGTTTGCTGACTTTGTTGGGTTTCTCCTCCTTGTTCAACTGCCATTCATCTACACCAAGAATAGACATGTTTGCAGCTTGTTGCCCGGCAGGAGTCTTTCGCCTGTCTCAATTAGAGAGAGTATCCAAATGCGAGAACGAGGCTGCCTTGGCGAGGATAAGCTTCAGTTTTAGGCCTACAAAGGCGTCGCTAATTTTAGCCACAATACCCGTATGAAAATCTAGGTAGGCCTGGTACGCACACTTGATGACCCTGTAGCCGTTAAGGGTTTCCGAGAAGTTAAACTCTGGATGGGGACCCGTCGAATTGTCGAGAAAATAATTTGACACTAGACTCGACAATCTGACATCGATCACCACCCATCTCTCCTGTGTGGGGCTCGATGAGAATAAGTTCTCGTATATGATAGCCAGTTGCAGGCTGTATCTGACCACATCACTGAAGTGCCTTATTGTATTGTTCTGCTCTTGTTGCGAGTTTTTGGGTAGAGATCGATTCCTTTTCTGGGAACCTGCCAGCCTACTGAGACATTCTGTTTTGCGACGGGGTTCTGTTTGTTACCTTTTTATAAAAATTTCATATTACTCCACTATCTTCTTTTGTTTGCTGCTGTATCCACCGCCACCGGTGGATGTACCAACCATATCCGGGTGCAACCTTAGCCGTCTCCTGGCTGGAGTCGAGGAAATTGTGCGAACTCCTTTATTTTTCCTGTCCCTGTCAACGCGCTGGCTGTTGTGGTTTTTGCAGTTCTTGGTTTCTTGTTTGGTGAGTTTATTGTTATTCCCACGAATCAGCCGGAAAGGGCTATTCTATTTAAAACGGTTTAAAAGGATGAGTTTGCTTTTCCAACATTCTGAACGTTTCGGCACCAGAAATTTGACTCCGCACACAACATTTAATAGAACTTCTTTGTTAAATAATTTCACTCATCTGTAAATTCGCCGAATGCAGTTTATGTACTTCCGAAAAACAAGTGTGTTCTACACTAAGGATACATAGCACAGATGTCACTTACAATTATACCAACCTAGAAAAAAATATTTCAAGGAATGGGTTTTTGCGCGAAATTTAAATTAAAAACTCTTACTCTTTTTTGTCCACAATCTTTGTACATACAAGGTCTGTCGCAAAAGAAACAGGACTATTAAAAAAACAAAAAAATCAATATTTTTCAAAAGTTATATTTTTTTATTCAAAATAGTTTCAATTAGCATTTCATTAGTGTTTAAGGTCATTTTTCGGAATGCTCTTGAGAATATCGGTCGTCGCCTTTTGGATAGCTAAAAGGTCCTGAAACCAGTGTCCTTTCATGGGCAAATGAAGTTTTCCAAATAGGTAAAAATCACAGAGTGCCAGATCCGGTAAGTAGGGTAAGTGATTAATGGTTAATATTTAGTTTTTTGTCAAAAAATCAGTGACAAGCGTCGACCGATGACACGGCGCATTATCGTGCAACAGGAGCCAGAACCCTGCCTCACGGTGTTGTGGTCGAGCACGACGAATGCGTGACAAAAGACGCGTCATAACACCAAGGTAAAACCAGCATTAATCGTTTGGCCATGTGGGATGAACGCTCGGTGTACAATACCCTCGGAATCGTAAAAACAAATCAGCATTGTCTTTATTTTTGACTTCTGAAGACCACTTTTTTTCGGAGATGGCTCGTCTGGATGCTTCCATTCGGCACTTTGACGTTTGGTTTCGGGATCATATTGAAAGTACCACGTTTCATCACCAGTCACAATCGAATATTTGTAGTTTATATCCTTTCTCGACTCCTTAATCAAATCCTTACAATGTTGGATTCGTAGCAATTTTTGCTCTTCAGTCAATTTGTGCAGAACAAACTTGGAGCACACCTTCCGTAGACCCAATTTATCTATAAAAATGCGATGAATGGAGTCTTTGGTGATATTTAATTCCATTTCCATGTAACGCAAAGAAGATTTCGGCTCATTCTTAATAAATTCCTGCACTTTTTCAATTTTGTTTTTTGTAATCACTAATTTTGGCCGGCCCGACTTCTGATCGTCACAGAGGTTTATTTCATATTCCTTCTTGGAATCATTTAAACCATTCATGCACATTACTACGGGATAGGCACTGATCACCATAAACTTTTTTCATCATTTGAAATGTTTCAGCGAACGTTTTCCCAATTTTAAAACAAAATTCAATATTTGTTCTTTGTTCAAAATGCATTTTATGACCGATGACCAAAAGCTGCTGTCACTTTTTGATCGATAACATCGATTGTAGTTATCCAATTGTCTTAACATTTTTACGAAATGTCAACAAGAGATCAAACTTTTTATTTCATATACCCACCAATAGGTGGCGCCACCAGAAACAGTTATATTTAAAAAGTTCTGTTTCTTTTGCGACAAACCTTGTATGTACTATGGTATATGTATTGTATGTATAATGCTTTTAACGTTTGTTTTGTTTACCACCACCACTTTTAATAATTTGCACTCGTTACTTGTTGTGAATGCTTGGTCGATTTGGCAGAGAATGCAGTTGCAGCTCATTCCCACGAAGTCTCAGTAGCAGTTGATATAGTATTGATCCATCAGCAGCAACGGTCTAACGAAGCGTCGACAGCAGTTGATATAGGGTCGATGATAGCATCGGCGAGAATGATGTTGATGTAGCAGCGCCAAAAATGTTTGCGTTGAGCCCGCAGCAGCGATGATGGCGTTAATGTAAATCCGTATGGAACCGATGTCGTGTTACCCAAAAATAACTTTACTATTATTTTTGTTGAAATAGCTCTTTGAGAAAATAGCTCGAGCTGCAGAACTAAATAGAGAAGTGTACAGCTGTTGGCGTACTCCGATTATATCAGGTCGCATGCATAAAAACGAGCAAAAGCGCTCGCCCGTAAGTCGAGTTCGATCACACAGCAACAGCTTTTGCTCAATTTCGTATGCATAAAAATGAGTTCAAACCAATTACAATTACTTGAGCAAAAGGAGATCAAACATCTAATTATTTTTGAAGTGCAAACATGTCGTCCAGTGAAAGTGAACTAGAAGTAGAATTAAATAATAATAATAAAATGGAAACAGACGACATTTCAAAATTGTTGGTAGAAAAATTAAAAGAAAATAAATATTTATTAGAGAAAAATCAGTTGCCAAGTTTTAAAAGTAAAACAACAAGCAATAGAAGCATGTGTAAAAGAAATTAGGCATTGAACATATGGAGAAAACCATAATAAAAAAATAGCTATCTTGAAATGTCGCATAAAATGTAAAATAGATATGAATAAAACGGGCAATAAAAAAAATTATTTAAAAAAACTGGGAAACTGATTTATCACAATTGCTTTGTGATAATTCTAATCCCTCAACAAATAAACTTCCAGGGAAGTGCACTGTTATCGAATTCCAATTTTGTTGTTGATTTCGCTCTTCGTTAATTTTTTTACAGTTCATCTCTTTCTTGGAACCAATAGTGATGATGATCAAGATGTAAACTTTTTTTTTAATTTTATTTTACATCTTGCTATATGTTGTTTATTTTTGAAGGCTAACAAAAAGATTAACGCGTTGATTTGTGGGTTTTTTAATTTTTATATGAGTACAATCAATCACTCCAATTGCAAATGGAAAGCAATAATTTGCTTTCCATTTCATTTGAGCATCTTTTATTTCATCTGCATCTTTCGGGAATTTTATCCACTTCCTTGCTTTGGAAGATATAAGTTTCGCAACTTCCGCAATAGTTCGCGACACAGTTTTTTGATGGACACCAATATCTGTGGCTATACCATTTTGGAATCCAGGATCAAAACAAAATCTTAAATACAGTCGAATTTTATCAATGTTGTTGAGGCCACCACCATGTGTTTCTTCTGACTCCGCAAAAAAATAATTAGCCAACCAGCAGATGATACAATATCAAACCTATTTATTTATCATTTTATAATTAATTATATAAAAAAAAATAATAATTAAGAATATAAACCTGTATAATTTTTTATCCTCACTTGCTAAACTTGTTTGACGCTGTTGATAACATTTTGCATTTCTTTGTGGCACAAAATATTCAGCCATGATTCCTTTTTAGTGTTCGCGAGTCAACTACTATAAGGCAGGCTCAACAAAATTTGAGCAAGAGCTCACAAAAAAGAGCAAAAGCTTGTTTTTGTGCATATGAAAATGAACACAAGCTCATCGGACTCAGCAAGATGAGATCAAACCTGAGCAGTGAGTAAAAGCAAATACATTAAGTTTTATTATGCATACGACAAGCATCTGTTACTCAAAAAATGTAGTCCGAGCAGAAGCTCACGTTTTATGCATGAGACCCATTGATGTCATTGGCCTCAACAACCGCGCCACAAGTTCTGGAGTCTCCAGAATGGATAGAGAAGCGAAGCAAATGGGTCTTGTCGTGAACGAGAGCAAGACGAAATATTTCCTGTCATCAAAGCAACTGTCGTCGCACTCGCTTGATCGACTCGACTCGACTTGACTTCCACGTCTCTGTTGATAGTCATAACTTCGAAGGCAACTTCGATAGAACGATGATGTTCCACGACATTGACATATGGTAGTGCAGAGAATTAAAATATAGCGACTACGAAAACACTCCAGCTCTGAAAGTATTTGACGCAGTACCCGCCGGGAAAAGCGAAAGAAGAAGAAAACCTCCACTACGCTTGAAAGACCAGGTGAAGAAGGACTTGGTGTTGCTTGGAATCTCCATTTGGCGCCAAACAGCGGAAAGGAAGAACGACTGGCGCGCTGTTGTAAACTCGGCTATAACCTCGTAAGCGGTGTCTACGTCAATAAAGAAGAAGAAATAGTTGCAGTTTGTGGGATCTCCCTTTTTGTGGATTGGGCAGAGCACACTTAAATTCCAATCGTTGAGCATACTTTCGCCCAACCTTATCAGTTCTGCGCTGCCGTCTTTGAATAGCTAGACAGGCAATCCATCAGCCACCGCCGCTTTGTTTTTCTTCAGACGGGTTGCTATTCGAACTTCTTCATGGTCAGGCAGAGGAACGTCTGCTCCATCGTCATCGATTGGTGAATCGGGTTCGCCGTCTTTTGGCGTTATATTTTCACTGCCATTCGGCAGGCTGGAGAAATGTTCCCTCTATAATTTTAGTATGTTCTGGGTATCAGTCACTAAATCACCTCTGGCGGTTGTACAAGAGTATGCTCCGGTCTTGAAACCATCTTTCATGACTTTTCTTATGCTGGAATCTAGTACTACAGATAACAGTATTTCGAGCCCCGGCGAAGTCGATCAGCCTCAACCCATTCGAGGTTGTTTCCTGGTGGATGCTGAATTTACCGACTGTTGCGTTAGAGATACTTTCCTTGCCCACTATGGCGTTAAAGTCACAAAGCACCATTTTGACATCGTGGCGGGGGCAGCTCTCATAGGTGCGTTCCAAGCGCTCAGAGAAGGCATCTTTGGTCACAAAGTCTTTCTCTTCCGTCGGGACGTGGGCGCAGATCAGCGATATGTTGAAGAACTTAGCCCCCCACGAATCCCACACCAAATTTATGCTCCTTTTTATGGCCACTTTAGTAAATACCATAACGACCTACTCGTCTCAGTCCTTGTCCCGTCCATCGCATTTCTTTGAAGGCGGTGATGTTAGCCTTCACTCTAACGAGGACATCAACCAGCTGAGCAGCGGCACCTTCTCAATTAAGGGACCAGACATTCCAGGTGCATGCGCTCAAATCGTAGTCCTTAATTCGTTGCCATGCTCGTCATCAGAATGGGGTGTCTCTCATCTGAGGCTGGTTGTTTTCTTTTTCGTTTGGTGCGTTTTTTTACTTGGCGTATCCCAAACCCTGCGGAGACGATGTTTCGCCTTCTCATTTCAGTTTCGCCTTCAAACGAATGTTGTTAGGCTTCCCAGAGGATACTTGGTCAAAGACCGGAAGTCGTGAGCTGCTTGAACCACATGTAAAAGAATCGTTTCTGGCCACTCTCAAGTGAATGGCGATCAGAGAACTTTCCTTACTTGCGTGACACACTCTGCTCATAACTGGTCCTTAACTTTTTGTTTTCGAGTTTTATTTTCATTAGTGTTCTTTATGTTTGATTTTACTACGTATGTTCCTTTTATTCACTCTACTTTTTTTCACTAGAATGTACAAATGTATGTGTATGTTGGCACATACATCATGTTTTTAATTTCTTTGTACATTCATTTAGTTTCAATATTGGTTTAGATTTAATTCTTTAGTTTTCTTTAGTCACTTGCACTTGACCGAAAGCGTAAAAAATAGCCCAGGCAATTGCACGAAAAGTTAAATTAACGCATTATTATTTTCTGTTTAAGAAAGTTTGATGAACCCTTAAAATGTCGGTTGGAGCAACCCATGAACAACTACCATGTAACCTATAAACAATTAGGCAGGTTAGGTTAGGTTATTTTGGATCTAATGACTAATAGATGAAGTCCTTTGTGAAGTCATTGAAACTAGAACTCCCGTGTTCGGATTTAAAGATCGGCAAAACACTTAGTAGCCAATACAAATTTGCAGTTCGGTGGGATGTCTGAAGGTATGTGCTCGCAAGTGTATAAGTCTTGATCTCCCAAACTAGGGACAGTCAAGAAGGAAGTGCTGGCTAGTTTCTACCGCATCTTCTTCCAAGCAGCTTCTGCATACGGCCTCCTTTTCTTGCTAGCTCATCAGCTTTGCAGTTACCTACGATTCCGCTGTGGCCCGGCACCCATAGAAGACTTATAATAATTACTCTCGCCTTCAGAGACAGCGACGCCAGACACTTTTCGACCAACCCTGAACGCACTGTGGATGAGTTCAGGACTGGTATCGCCGCTGCTATCTGAGTGAATGGTCACTTCTCTGAAGGTGGACACTCTCCGGAGTAGCAAATCTGCTGCTACCTTGATGGCTGCAACCACAGCCTAGAAGACACTACAATAGTCGGGAAGTCTGAAGCTGGATTTGATGGAGAGCTCCCGACAGTAAACCCCTCCACCAACCTTCCCCCCACGCTTTGACCCATTCATAAAGAAGTTTACCGCCCTCTCCTCCAACGGCTTCTTCCCATCCATAACTCCCCGCCGGAGTTCGATATGGCGACTCCATGATCCAAATGATCCGGTATGCAGTCAGAGCTTGTGATGATATCTGAAAGTTCAGATACACGCTCCCTTAGGAACCCAGATTCCCTGAGCCTAATAGCCACTTTTTCGGCCATACACCTTCCGACGATATCCACCGGAGTTATGTTCAGAATTGCGTTAAGTGCAATGGTTGGGGTGGACTTTAATGCGCCGCACATGCTGATGAGCGCAGCCCGTTGAACGTTCTGGAGTTTCTTTGCCAGTGTGGTCTTCTGTAAAGCCCTCCACCACATAAAGACTCTATAGAACATTATGGGCTTAACTATGGTGTCATAGAGCCAGAGGACCACCTTCGGTGAGAGGCCCCACCTCTTGCTCCTACACAGCAGTATAAGGCAATCGATGCCTTTTTGACTCTCTCCTCGATATTCGGCTTCCATTAAAGCTTCTTATCGAGGATGAGCCCTAAATACTTAGGTTCGATTCAACCACAAGACCGTCTAGAGCAGTTACGACTGCCTCTGGCAGGACATTGTTGAAAGCTCCCTCAATATCAAGGAAGGTCCCAACAGCGAAGTCCTTAGCCTCAATTGCTTCCTCAAGCCACGACATGATAGTGTGCAGGGCAGTGTTAACTGACCTTCCTTTACGATACGCATGTTGCGCTCCTGACAGATAGTCTCTCGGAATGCGCCTTAAACACCAGTCCAACAGTCTCTCCAAAGTTTTAAGCAAAAAGGAGGAGATGCTGATGGGCCTGAAATCCTTAACAATTAGGCAATTTTTGTGAATGTTTTTAAAAGAAAGTACTCGAAAGTTTCGAACATAAGGTATATTTAAAGGTTCACAAAAATCTTGAAAAATAACGGAGTTATGTGCTGTTTTCGAAGGTGCCTAAAGTTCCCCAACTGTTGACATGATTCGGGCCGAATGAGCAGCTGACACAAAAAAATTCAAAAAGGTTATTAAAGTCGAACCTATGATTTTTGAAAAATATCAAAATTTAACAGAATGGCGTAGTTCTGGAAAAAAAATTTCGTGTTTTTAGGTAAAAAAATGGTAGTTTTTTAATGCCAAATTATTGTCAGCAATTTTGAAAAATGTCGTTTCGAGAAAAAAATTTTCGATTATTTTGTAGATTAACGTGTTATTTCACGATAAGCATGCATTGGGTTCAAGGACGCAGTGATACCTAGGATATCACTGTGAGCCAAACGAACTAGTCAGAATGAACACCAGCCTACAATTAGACTCCGGAAATGAGGAAATTTTTGTGCTTACGGCTACTTGCAGATATCTAATGGACAAATATGGCATAAATTTACCTGATTTGTCAGGGAATTCCTTGATTTTGACCTTCTGCACTGATTACCTGATTTACGTGAAAAATGCACTGATTCCCTGGTTTCCTCCTGAATCGGCGATTTTTTTTAAATTTGGTACTGCTGAACTTCATTAGAAGCACGGGGTGGTTCAGATAGGAGCCAATAATGTGAGGGTACTTTAGTGTCGGTCGTATCCCAATGGGCTTAATAAAGGCCTAGGTGATTGACTGTGTCACTTTACCAGACCTAACCTAACTATAGACAATAAATAAAATAAAAATATTTGAAAAAAATTGATAAATTTTGTATTGCACACCGGAAGAATGATTTTTGATCAACACAAAATATAACAAAAATCCAAATCAGAAAAATAACCTCCATATTTTTAGCGGCTCTTTCGTGTTTCTAGCTTCACCCTTAAGACCTGGAAGTTGTGTCACGAGATTCCTCATACGGCGCCTAACCTGACTTGATCCAGGAGTTTTATTCCACCGTATACGCCCGTCTTTTCCGATGTAATAATCTCTGTTAATTTCATTATTTTCTGGCTCTGATTGAGAATCATCCTCTCTGTCAGAAGACTGAATTTCATCCTCAATATCGGATGATTCTTCTCGGGGTGGACTACCATCTTCAACTTCGCTATCAAATTCATCGTCGTAATTGGAATCTGAACTTTCCACCCCCAACAATAATCGAATACGTTCATCATTCATTTTTTAATTATTTATAAACTAAAAATATCATAAATCGTTACAGTAGTTGTGAACAAATAAAATGCAATTCAAACAAATACATAAAATCAAATAAATAACACATTATTACTCATAATAAAAAAAAATATGACTTACGTAAAAAGTTGATCGTATTACCCGCGTCGGTGTCACAGACCAATCAGATCGTAGTAGACCTACACGTCCTGTTCGCACGACTGTGTGCCACGTACTAACCTAAAGCGAGCCCCAAATCATGAAGCTAGCAGAACGCCCGAGCTGTCAAAGTTCTTGGAAAAAAAAATATTTACGAAAAACTGTTTCGTCGGTCTCACAGACATGTGCGCGGGTATAGGAAGGTTAAAACATTTCTAATAAATTTTCTTAATTTCTGTAGAACCAGACCAAAATAAGCAATTGGTAACTAAATAATTGTTTTAAAGAGAATTCTTGAAGGATCTTTTTAATTTTTTGTACATAACCTACTTATTCCTCAATTTATACTATGATATTGAAACACTTCATTTTGTTTTCTGTTTGCATTAATAATTAGCTTTATTAGGGAAAATAAATTGTGTATTTACAAAAAAAATAATGACTATTCACATTTTGAGAAACTAGATAATTAAAATTTGAGCATCGGAAAGATCAATATACAAAATTTGATAACTGATAGAACGGGAGAGTTGATTATGCTTATGTAATTGTGTTTTGTCTCGGGTCGTAGAGAGCTATAAATCATTTAACTTTAGCACATCCCTTCGAAAAAACATTGCGGGACTTATTGTTTTCTACGTAAATAAATATATTTCTTACTCTCGACACATACAATAAACCCACATACAATTGTTCGTGGTAAAAGCAAGGGTAGAGTTTGTCCTTGACTTTTATTTTTTGTCATAGAAAAAGCTACTTTTAAATAATATTTTATACCTTTAAGCTGAAATGGTAAGTTTGTGAGTATTATAGAGATTCTGGCTATCAATACCGTCTTTCCTCTGACTGGTGCACCTTGGTGCGTCCAAGAAAAAAATACCACCTTGTCCGCTAGCTACGCGGTTTGCTTTTAATTATACCCTGAACCAGAAGGCAGCGTCGGAGACCCTATTAAGTATATATACAAATGATTAGTATGTTGAGCTTAGTCGATTTAGCCATGTCCGTCTGTCTGTCCGTCTGTATATATACGAACTAGTCCGTCAGTTGCTAAGATATCATTTTGAAACTTTGCAAACGTCATTTTCTCTTCAAAAAGTTGCTCATTTGTCGGAACTGCCGATATCGGACCACCATAACATATAGCTGACATACAAACTGAACGATCGGAGTCAAGTTCTTGTATGAAAAACCTTCACATTTGATAATGTATCTACTCAAAAGTTGGCACAGATTAGCCGAAGTTAACGTTTTTTCTTTTTTAAAATTTTCCTTGGCTCGGGTAGTAACAGGGGCTCTGTTTGGTTGACTTGAATTCCCGAGGCCACTGTATTATAACCAAGCTCTTTAACCAAATCAGTGGACAAGGGGTATTTTCCTGCCTAGCTACGATGTGGAGTGTTTGAAAACTAATGGGGCCTCGGATTCTAGGCAACACCAACCGTACACACTTTGAGTTACATGGGTGCGCGACATTTCCAATCTTTTCATGACGAATTACATGTATTTTGCCTCGGCCTTTCTGTATAGAACCACGTCCGAGCACATTCGCGTTCTGCACAGGCGGAAAAATTAGATGAGGGTGCAGGGTAGTAATAGGCGGTGTTGCAACTTGGTCTCGCAGCTTTGCCCCTGTAAATTACACGCGATCGCTGTTTGGGAGTGCACAGCAAGAAGGGTTACTGTTGTTGTTCCCCAAGCTGTTTCGTTATTACGATCGACGCCGATCTGTAAGTAATTATATATGTATATATATTTATACCTATTATACTTGTATAAATAGAAGACACAAAATTTTAAATCGCATGCGTCCAACAACCTCGTCTTCCCTCACATGTCTGCTCGTTCCGTTCCCGCGTTCCCGCGTAGATTTATACTGAAAATTAAACATTTTCTCTGCCATATTGTTCGAAGGATGTACGTACGAATTAGACAGATAGATAGACAGCGCTTACGCGATTATATCCGAGTTAACAACAGCGCCTCAGTCGTTTCTGCTTTTTGCAAGGTGGTGCCAATTGGAGATTCCAAGCAAAGCCAGGTCCTTTCCACCTAGTATTTCCAACGGGGTGGAGGTCTTTCTTTTCCTCTGCTTGCCCCGGCGGGTATTGCGTCGAATACTTTTAGAGCTGAAGTGTTTTCGTCTAAACGTACGACGTGACCTAGCCAGCGCAGCCGCTGTCTTTTAATTCGCTGGACTACGTCAATGTCGTCGTATATCTCATACAGCTCATCTTTCCATAGAATGCGATATTCGCCGTGGCCAACGTACAAAGGACCGTAAATCTTTCGCAGAACTTTTCTCTCGAAAACTCCTAAGGCCGACTCATCAGATGTTGTCTTCGTCCATGCCTCGGTTCCATATAGCACGACGGGAGTAATGAAGCACTTATAAAATTTGGTTTTTGTTCGTCGGGAGATGAGTTTACTTCTCAATTGCATACTTAGTCCAAAATAGCACCTATTGGCAAGAGTTATTCTGCGTTGGATTTCGAGGCTGACATTGTTGTTGCTGTTATTGCTGGTTCCAAGATAGATGAAATTATCTACAACTTCGAAGTTATGACTGTCAATGGTGACGTGGGAGCGCGAGTGCGACGACTGTTTGTTTGATGATAAGAGATATTTCGTCTTGTCCTCGTTCACTGCCACATCCATCTGCTTCGGCGAGGTTATTGTGGCCAATGATATCATTATCATCGGCATACGCCAGCATGTCAAGCCCGTAATTCTAAGTATCGTTTTTTAATTGAAAAAGTTGTGTACAAGGTTTCACGTGCATTATCCGCGAGTTCACTTTCATCGATTCTCTCATGGGAGAAAGATATTTTCTCTTGTGTTTTAATCGAGAGTGTTAGCTAACTCCCTACCAAATTATTAATAAAGTCGCTAAAACCGTTTAGTCATAAAAAGGTAAAAAACATACTCACTCAAAAACGTTCGCCATTATAATAGTAGTGTGATTAACGTCGTTTCATTATATGCCCAAAAGTTATAGTTATATAGTATGTTATATATGAACATACATGCAAGTAAGGAGGGTTTGTTACCGAATATTTCATACTTTTGCAAAGATCAACTCTATGTGACTAATTATAGGTCATAGACTCACTTAGGTTTATTTTTATATTACATTTCGCGTAAGCTTAAATTGTATTAATATCATATTCAAATGAGACACATACATGTATGTGATATAAACTCAACCAAAGAGTCTTAATTTAACTTATTGAGTTCATGTGAAAAACGTCAATCAGAATATCGGAATTGATTATATTAGGGATATTATTGTTTAGATATATGAAAAAATTTATTTGTAGTAATTTTTGTGAAATTCAAGGAATCTAATTATTCATTTAGAAGGAGAGAAATATAGAACAAAGGTCATGTTTTTTGATAAAGAAGCAAAAACTCGTGAAAAGAAATTGATTAATAAATGGTATTGGATCCCATTTTTATTATGACTTGTTATAATCGTCGAGGCATTGAGCAAAATAATTAATTTATTGTTTTTTGTTCAATTTGAATCCATTATTGGTTAATTGCTTTTCTGACGCATTTGACACTATCAAACTGCTATTTTAAGTTCTGTTGGCGGAGGAACCGACAGAATATTAGCTGTAAGAAGCGATTCTGGTTGTAATAGAAATTTGTAGTATTTTGTGTAAGTATTGGTGCTTGTGGTGGCAATTTGCTTTTCCGTGTTCTGACGACATATTTTAATAAACAAGTTGTTTGCTTTTATTAATTTTATTAGCGGTTATTTACAATTTCTTATTTTATCGGTTTGGTATACCGGTTGTTTATTATTTGCCTTTTCTGTATTATCTGCAATGGTTTGTATTTTATTTATTCTCGGCTTATGAAGGATAGTAACTCTACGCCTGGCTTAGATAAGGCCAGAATGGATACTCCTTAGCCCTGGAGTTAGAATAGTGACAATAGAGGGATCTTGCGAGGAAGTGGCCGCAAATAGGGAACGGCTTCAAAACGTAAAGTAGAGAATTATAATTTGAAGCTTTATATGTACACCACCACCCATATGACGAACGCTTGGATAGATCCGATAAGAGCGACCATTGCTTTTTGTAAGTGTAGGTGCGCCACTGTATCGCAATGGGAATATGGTGATCCCTTAATTTTCTTTTTGAGTTTTTGTTTATTATTTAAAAATTTATCTTTGCCGGAATATTGAAGGAAATGTGCCGAATTTTCGACTTTCTGGAACGTACGATTGAATATATAAGTTTTTTTTTATGTAAATGGTGTTTTTTCCAACCAGGCTTAAGCAATTTCAGAATCCAAGCTGTAGCGCTGCTACATATGTGTATTGATATGTGTATGCGTTGTGGATTGAGCGCATAGCTCAAGCCGTGGTAGACTAGGAGTTTCTAGAGTGGCTACTTTTGCTACTAATAAATAGGTTGTGGTCATCGCATCGCTTTGTGTGCGCATATAGATGTTGTGCAATAAGCATATGCAGAAGCCATATTGTTCGGCTTGGTATTTGGGGAATGGTTTACCCTTCGCGGTATTTGTACCGGCGAAATTGCAGTTCTGCAAGTATTTTACTTGTTCGTCTCACAAATTTTGCGTCAGTAATTATAATTGGTTAAGGCCCTCCTGGGGTGTCGAAAAGTGGCATATATGTATATATTTTATTTTTTTATATTGGGATTGTTAGACTGACTTCTCATTTTGTCTGGCAATATGTGGGGTGTTAGACAATTGTGGCTCCAGTTGTTGTCGTAGGACGTACCGGCCATTATTTGATCGAGTAGTTGTGGGTTTAGAGAAGTCCTTACAATAATGATCTCCAAGAGTTTTATTTAATAATAGGTTGTCAAAAAAGTCTTGCGGTATTTTCGCTAGTTGGCGCTGAAAGCGCGTAGTTCTAGTTTTATTCGTCGCATCGGGTCATGCTATACCTTTTTGAAAAGCTCATTTCACGCGCTAACACGTGAACGTGTTTGGTTGATTGTCGCTTCTTTTAAGTCGTTCGTAAGTTATAGCGTCGCAAACACGGAGCAAAATAAAGAGAAAATACGGCATATTTTACAGTACTACTACGATAAAGGCAAAAATGCATCTCAAGCCGCCAATAAAATTTGTGCAGTTTATGAACCCGATACAGTTTCCATTTCCACCGCACAACTATGGTGTCAACGTTTTCATTCTGGTGTAGAGGTGGTCGAAGATGCGCCACGCTCCGGAAGGCCTGTCGTCGAAAATTGCGATAAAATCGCTGAATTGGTCGAAAGAGACCGGCATAGTAGCAGCCGTAGCATCGGTCAAGAGCTGGGCATGAGTCATCAAAAATTCATTTCTATTTCAATAAAAAAAAAATCAATAAAAATACCGCAAGACTTTTTTGACAACCCATATAAGTGGAAGTTTCCCTATCTCTTGAAATTTGCTTAATTGTGATTTAAGGTATTGATTTCAATTTTCTCAACTTGAGTTGTCATGGTTGTAATAGGTTCTGTAACTAGTTTCATATGAATGCGCATGCGACAAGCAATTTGTACATAATTTCTTTGATCTCACCAAATTATTTCTTTCATTAATTCTTAGTTTTTTTTAAAAACTTCTCGCAAGATATAAGTTTATGTCCTCTTGTGCATCGTTCACACAAAAATGCTTTGAGAATGCTTTTTATTTTTTTGTTGCTTCTAGCCTGTCCCTTCTAGCCTGAAGTCTGTTTAATGTTTTGTGAATGCCTTTTGTGTTTTTGTTGCTTCTAGCTTTAAGTCTGTTTAAGCTTCGATTTTGGTCGTGTTTAATTTTTTTTGTTCTGTTTTGTTTTTTTCTTTACTCTTTCCACGTTTTTATAATAGAAAGTAGGGAAATCTTTCATTTATTGCCTTTTTTGGCATTTCTTTCGTGATGAGAGTTATTATTCCCACAAAAGTAACGATTTTTCTGGTATTGCGGCATATATACATATTTATCCAGCGGATGTTTTGTGCCGATAGAATCGACAAACAATGTAATACAGTGGATTCTAGTCTGATGAATTATACACTTGTTTCTTTCTTTATTTTTGGCAAGTTCATTAGAGTCGACCAGTATTTTTTCATTTTCGTAACGTGCTTTTAGAGCTTCCCAAGCAAAATTGAAATTTTCGTCATCAGGAGCGAACTGTTTTACTATCATACCTGCTTGACCTTTAGTTTTGTACCGGAGGAGGTTATACAATTTTTGTGCTCTTGATAGTTGCTGATGGTTAATGTAAACGGCTGTAAACATGTCCGGGAAGGACGGCAATTCTTCTTATCCTCCAAAAAACGATTTTGTGTCACTTGCGGGCACCTCGAGGTGGATGCTTGATTTTGCCTTTTGCTTATCTATTTGTGGCAGCTCTACTATCGGATGTGGAGTAGGTGCAACTGCTTTTATTAGCTTTAATTGAACGGAGTTCATAGCTTTTGTTTTTCGTACTGGTCTAAGCAGTTTTCATAAAATGCGTAAGACGATTGTTTCAAATTTTGTGGTAGGTCTGAATCGTCAGATTCTACTATGACTTCATGAGTCGCTTGGAGGCGAGTCCAAAATTTTTTAAGATTTTGGCTTTTTATTTCTAATAACGATTCAGAATTTTCTTGACTCGGTGTAGATGCAAATCTAGTGCAGATTCTTGTTGAGCTGTAAATAAATTTAATAGCCCGCTTATGCGTGTAGCTCGTACAGGTGCATTTTGATTTTTGTTGTTATTAACCATTTTCGTTTTATTGTGAAATATCTGTAAAATTAATTCAATTTTTTTTCTCTCAGCGTAACTGATTTAAATAAGGCAATAAGGTATTGATTAAAACTAAATACTTTGTTAGGTAAAGAGAGTTTTGAATTTCGATTTATATTGGTAAAAAACGAGTTTGTTATTTCGTGTTATTATTACCGTTTTTTATTTACCTGCGATATATGTTATTTTTATTTATATTTTATTTTGAATATATGTTCCAACTAGAGGACACGTCCACGTTTTACTGTGGGTGATAGATAGATAGTACTACTAATACCATCTATATGATTACTACTAGTTAGATTATAATTATTAATAAAAAAATGTAGCATTTTTGGTGAAGCTACTTGTGTTGGTTTACAAAAAAAATTTATCAAAAAGGATTTCGTGAGTTCCTAAAGCATTGCTTTTTGGAGGACAAATACTGTTGAATTTAGGCTGTGCACCAGTGTAATCAACCGAGGACTGCATATTATCAAACGGTTCAACAGTTCTCAAGCGTGGAAAGACAAAATCGGCTAGCAAGGTTATGGCTTCGGTCTTTTGGTATGCACGTGGTATATTATTCATCTAATGATTACTGAGCCAGTTTTAATCAATTGCACTGCGTATTTGGTGGCAGTTCTATTCTACCATTCCTAATATTTAGCATTGTATAATTTTTTAGGAAGAATCAGTTTAAAATTTTACGCATATACCTGTGCCCAAAAAATAAGGTGGCATTGTATTTATTTTGAAAATTCTTTATTTATTCTTCCAAATCAATTTCATCCCCTTCAAAGTAATCCCCTCACAATGCAATGCACTTATGCCAACGGATTTTCCAATCTTCGAAACACTGGTTGTAGTCACTTTCCGGGATGACCTTCAGTTCCGTCTTCTCTGCGGCTTGAATCTCCTCTATCGTATAAAAACGGTGTCCCCGGAGCGGTCTTTTGAGCTTGGTGAACAGCCAGAAGTCGCACGGCGCCAGGTCAGGTGAATACGGTGGTTGCGGAACGATATGGGTTGAGTTTTTGGCGAAATGATCACGAATTACGAGGGCAGTATGGGATGGTGCATTATCGTGGTGTAAAAACTAAGAATTGTCTTTCCACAATTCCGGCCTTTTTAGGCGGATAGCGTTACGCAAACGACGCATAACGTTCAAATAATATTCTTTGTTGACTTTCTGGCCACGATAATCGAAGAAAACAGTCAACATGACCTTGATTTTTGAGCGAGTTTGGCGCGATTTTTTTGGTCTCGGCTCTCTTTTGGCACGATATTCGCTCGACTGATCGGTTGTTTCGGGGTCGTAAGCATAGATCCAAGTCTCATCGCCAGTTGTAATGCGTTTCTTGACACCCTGGTAGTCGGAAAGCATCGTTTCACACACTTCAACGCGACGCCTTTTTCCAAAAAATTCAATGTTTTCGGTACCAGTTGAGATTTGACGCGCTTGAGGCCCAAAACATCCTTCAAAATGGTATTGGCTAAGCCTTTCGATATGCCAACTTCATCAGCAAGGTCGGGTTTTCAACACCAAATCTTTGATTTGTTGAACGTGAGCTTCGTCGGTTGAGGTTAATGGTGGCCCTGGACGCTCTTCGTCTTCGACACGTTCACGGCCGGCTTGGAACTCACTGTACCACTTGTAAACTTTTTTTTTAGGCATAGCCTCATCACCAAAGGCAGCAGAAAATTGATTCCGTAAACAAAATTTATTGCAAATTCTTTGCTCAACAAATTTCGGCATCGCAACAAACGAAAAACTCACTTTTAGCAGCTCACAAAACGACACGTATCTCAATCACTAATGAATATTTTGACATGAAATTTGACATAAATGTGACTGACAGTACTACCAACCTAAAAAAAAAAAATAATTCTCCAAATCCTTCGACGCGCATAGTTTAAATTCAAATGTCACCTTATTTTTTGGGCACAGTTTGTTGCTTCATAGTTCCCGTTTAAATATTGCACTGCTCTCTGCAATGCTTCGAAGACATTTCTGTATATATCAAATTATAACAGACCTTTTTATCAACATTCCAGTTGTTCGCTAAACTGTTTATGCTAGATATCGTGTTTGGTTTGTTATGTATGCATTTGTGTCCTTCGTCTATAATCTAGCAAAGTATCTGTAATGCCTTGACGACGAAAATGTCAATGTCATTTTTTGCTGTGATATTAAATATATCTGACGGGTTCGTTCTAAAAAAACTGCCTGATTCAGGAGCACAATCAGTATAACCCATATACCAAGCATGTATGGATATGAAAATTTTTACAAATTTCTTTCTATTTTTGAATTACTAAAATTTTTAAATGATTCTTACATGAATTTTGAACAAATGCTTATGATTTAAATTATAATATTTTTATTTGTGAATTATATTGAATCTTAACATAGAGAGATAAAAAGTATCATATGTCCTTACCCTGGATCTAAGCCACCTCCCCACCAATTTTCAGCGAAACCGGTTCAGACGTTCTTGAGTTATAAATGGTGTACTAACACAACTTTCTTTTATATAATACTAGCTGACCCCGCAGTCGTTGTCCTGCGTAAAATTATGTGCTTAGAAATGAAAAAGTTGAATTTATCATTTCACTTTTTTTCAATGTATCGCAGCTTGATAAACAACATTTTTTGGTTTCTGTTCCGGTGTATAGAAAAGATGGTTTTCCAACTCGTGAGTAGGCCACGTATATCTGGCCGAGTTAAAAACATAGCATTTCCAAATGTATAACATACACTATGCGACTATCCTTGTGTCTCAAATGCAATTTTCACTGGAAACTGAAATGGCAAATCGTTAGAACTCAGAGGAATTCGTAGAATCAAGCATTCTGCCAATTTGTATTCGATAGCTGCGTCACAATCAGTCAGGTTCCATTACACAGTTTCGGCGCCTGAAGATTGTGGAACATAATAACGACAGATCCAACTTTGAGACGCAAATGATGCGGTGGCATACCAAGCGTATTCAAAGAATTTAGAAATTCCACGATCGATCAATTTGTATGAGCGCAAGTCTCCCGGAATTTGACTTTGAATCTTCCAGTTTAAGTCAACAACATCGGTATTTTTGATAATTTGTCCAATGTCCAAATATTCCTGATGAGTTCATCTTTGGTGAATTGGTAAAGGGAAGATGGAATTGATATCAAACAACGGAAGTATCAACCGGAATTTACCCATTTCCAATTCTTAGCGAATACGATGTAAAATGTCTTCGGCAATGTCATTTTTGTTCGTATTCCATAATTGACGCTAATTTGATGGCTTATCATCGCGAAAAGTGTGCGAACTTCATTCCAGTGATTATCATGTTCCAGCAATTGTAATTGTATTATATGTATAATATCAAGATATTTCCGAATAGAGCAAGTTTTCGCAAACGGTTCACTGACGAAAGTTGAGAAAAACTCGTAAATGTTAATTTTGTTGCTGAGGGGTGTTTTCTCTGTCTGTACTGTATTCTGTGTATTTAAATAGACTAAAGACTATTTGGTCATTCTCCAAAATAACTGCGAGACGCACTACAGTCGGAAAACGTTCATGAATTGCAAAAGTAAATATCATACAAAAGCGCTTTATTGCAGTTCACGTATCGACCGTATCGTTCAAGATCAGTAACCGCCATGTTGCTTCTTTTGATGACGTATTTACACACGTATTTTATCGATTACACCAAACTGCAATACGCAGCATTCACATGACTTTTGAATGTGAATTAGACGGCAATGGCGAATATGGTACGATCCATATGTTGTGGACTTCGATGTGTTGTTAACTTCGATATTCACGCCTCTAAATTGAATGCTAAATGTTCTGCCATTATCTTCTGGTGAGCGACGCTGATACATTGGATATCCATCATTTCTAGTTTGTTTTTCCGAAAGAAAAGCACCTGGATAGTGTTCGTACATTTATTGTCAGACGCATACAAACCGAAGTGGTATTGTGATGTCCGTAAGGTACATGAACCATATTGGTTTCGTATAATTCTGCTTCTATCTCTGGATCAGGAATTTTCGCAGAAATGATTTCATCAATTTGATTTGGTGTAACCACCATCCACCATCCAAAGAAGAATATGTGCGTGCGACAAACCTCTCTTTTGCACTCAACAGAATACATCAAGATAAAGTTTACAAAACATCGCAACTGTTGTTTGAAAAGTTGTCCGCTGACATCGTGACGATCGCTTGCAGATTGCCCGCGATCCATAATTTCATTCGTATGTCATCGCATCCTGGGAATACTCGGTCATGTGCCATGGGCTGTCAATATACATACTTATGTTGATGCCAAAACGAACGCGACCTCTTCGTGGCATCGTAACAAATTTCAATTTGTAATTGAGTACTTTGTGTGAAACACACATAACGTTTTCACGGAATAAATTTCAATAATTTTTTTTTGAATAACCGCAATAAAGAAAGCAAACGACAAATTTGACAATTGAAAAACCAAAGGAAAAAAGTTGAAAAAAAAGTTTTTGTATGAAAAAAAGTTATTTTTTTGGAATTGTCCAACTTTCCGACTTTTCCTCATGAAAAGCATACGGTTTTTTATTTCTAAACTTTCCTCGATCCACAGCGTACAACCTCTGAAAATTTCATCAAGATTGGTTCAGCTGTTGTCGAGCATTAGCGTTACTAACAGCATTCATTCGTTTGTATGGGAAAAAGAAAAGGGCTCTTTTTAGGGGTTTTCCAGCAATTATTCGAACTTTTTCGCCATAAAAACCATCCTTGAGCCTCAACGAACATTTTAAAAAAAGAATTGGCAAATTGGAACAGGCGTTTTTGAGTTATGCGCCAGCATTTAAAATCATGTTCGTTTTTATTTCCTTTTTAAAATCGTATTTCAAAATTTATTTTCTTCATAATATTTTTTTTGGAAAATTTTCCAGAATATTCTCCTTGTTTGGGCGGAGACCTGTCCGAATTGGTGTTAATCACCGAAATCGGTCCAGGCGTTCTCCAGTTATAAGCGTAGTAACTAACGTCACTTTCTTTTATATACATATATAACATATATATATTATATATACAAGCTGAATGACCTGAACGATAAAAATCTTGCCCTTGTTAGGAAAAATTTTTTATTTGAAGAGTTATCTTCATAATTTGATAATAATAATAATTTAGCTGAGATTATTGTTTAAGACAAGAGTACAATCTCTGAAGAAATTGTTCAGATCTGAGTACTATAGCATATAGCTTACATACAAAGTGTACCTTCCAGATGCAATCCTTGTATAGAAAACTTTTTCATTTGATGAGTTTTCTTCGTGAAATTTAGCTGGGGTTATTTTTTAAGGCAAGAAGAAATTGCTTAAATCAGACGACTAGAGCATATAGCTTCCATACAAAGTGTTCGCTCAAAATCCAATCGCTGTATGACACACTATTTTATTTAACAAGATATCTTCATAAGAACTGGAATGAATTGTTAACCTAGCCAACGGTACAATATCTGAAGAAGTTTTTTTAGATCGGACCACTATAGCATAAAGCGGCCATACAAACCTTTCTATCAAAATATTTTTTTTTTTTTTTGTAATAAAAACTTGTTTTGGGTATTCTAGCTTTAAATTTAACGTTTTTTTCTTGTTTTTACATATTTATTTTTCGACTAGAGGACCCGTCCAGGCCTTACTGTGAGTGACACATAGATAATACTACTACTGCCATCTATATGATTTCCATCAGTTAAATTATAACTACGAGTATTAGTTAATGAGATATAGAATTTTTGTGAAGCAACTTGTGTTTGTTTACAAAACAATGGATCATAAAGCATTTCGTGTGTTAATAACGCTTTGCCTTTTGGAGGAAAATACTGTTGAATTTGGGCTCTAAACCAGGGAAATCCTCCGTTGAAAAAAGATTTGCTAAGTTGGAAATAGGCGACTCTGATTCTGAGAAGTGTTTGAGTGCTCTTTGTCGGTGTGTCACAATGTGTCAATGGTATTCTACATGGCTTCATCATTTCCCACTGGAGTCCAATCGACAGTCATTCTAGTAGACTGCACATCATGAACCGGTTCTCAAGCGTGGAAAGAGGAAAAAGTCGGCTGGCAAGGTTATGACATCAGTCTTTTGTGATGCACGTGGTATAATATTCAACGACTGATTACTGAGCCAGTTATAATCCATTGCACTGCGTATTTGGTTGCAGTTCTTTTCTACTATTCCAAATATTTAGTAAATGCACTCTTTTTTAGAAAGGATCTGTTCGAAATTGCACTCATTTACTTCATCGTCTTCGGTTAAATATTCCTCGCTAGAGAGCTCCTACAAGTTCGTACCAAAGTAAACAGGAATTTTTTAATCTAGCGCTCCCTGGTGGAGCCATCTATATGCCGTCTGGTGCGTTAGAATCTGCTATCTTTGTCAATTTTCCAGTGAGAATTTCATGACATTTCATCAAATGGAAATGAAGTTATTGCGTTTTAAGTGTCAGTATGTTTGTGTTATCTGTGCGAAAATGAGCTTCGAACAAAAAGCCCACATTAAATTGTGTTTTAAAATTGGTAAACCTTTTACCGAAACGTTTCATTTGATGAAACAAGTTTATAGCGGTGATTGCCTACCGTATGCCGCACATAGGTTTCTGCTAGTGCATGCTGCGGCTAAAAATATAAGGAGTTGTCGCAGGAAAATGGCATTTGGTACATCATTGTTTTGGATTCCAATCAAGAAAAAAATGGAAAAATCAAAATCACGCCCCCTATTTTACGCCCACCTCCCATATAAGGAGAAACTTAATTTTTGACCTACAGCACTGATTTTTGGTACATAGCATTTTTATGACATTATATATGTTGGTGTTAAATTTCAATAATATCCGCCCAATTTTACGCCCACCTCCCATACAACTAAATTCTCTTTTATCAAGTCTCTTTTAGCAACTTTTTTACATCTTCGTGACATTCTAATTTTTTTTATACTCTCGCACAAAGTTGCTAAGGAGAGTATTATAGTTTTGTTCACATAACGGTTGTTTGTAAGTCCTAAAACTATAAGAGTCACATATAGGGTTATATATACCAAAGTGATCAGGGTGACGAGTAGAGTTGAAATCCGGATGTCTGTCTGTCCGTCCGTCCGTGCAAGCTGTAACTTGAATAAAAATTGAGATATCATGATGAAGCTTGGTACACGTATTTCTTGGCTCCATAGGAAGGTTAAGTTCGAAGATGGGCAAAATCGGCCTGCTGCCACGCCCACAAAATGGCTGAAACCGAAAACCTATAAACTGTCATAACTAAGCCATAAATAAAGATATTAAAGTGAAATTTGGCACAAAGGATCGCATTAGGGAGGGACATATTTGGACGTAATTTTAAAGTGGGCGTGGCCCCGCCCCCTACTAAGTTTTTTGTACATATCTCGGAAACTACTATAGCTATGTCAACCAAAATCTATAGAGTCGTTTCCTTCAAGCCTTTCCATATACATTTTAAAAATGGAAGTGATCGGATAATAACCACGCCCAACTCCTATACACTCCTAGGTTATGTTGAAAATCACTAAAAGTGCGTTAACGGACTAACAAAAAAGGTCAGAAACACTAAATTTTACGGAAGTAATAGCAGAAGGAAGCTGCACCCAGGCTTGTTTTAAAAATTGAAAATGGGCGTGTCACCACCCACTTATGGACCAAAAACCATATCTCAGGAACTACTAGACCGATTTCAATGAAATTCGGTATATAATATTTTCTTAACACCCTAATGACATGTACGAAATATGGGCCAAATCGGTTCACAACCACGCCTTCTTCCAATATAACGCTATTTTGAATTCCATCTGATGCCTTCTCTGTATAATATATACATTAGGAAATAAAAATACAATTCAATACTCAAAGTACACAAATTGATGTAATCTAATTAATTTTACAGCAAAATAAAAAAATATTTAAATTATTATCACTTTATCATGCGAGAGTATAAAATGTTCGGAGACACCCGAACTTAGCTCTTCCTTACTTGTTTTAATTTTATTTTAGTACGTTTATATACGGATCCGAAGACATTAATAAGTGATGCATCACATCTTCGTTAGTGGATATGCGTACAATTCTTCTAGAATGATACATCCTATAGTTCCTGTAATCCTTGTTGCGTGCTTCTGTGCTTCCTCAGATAACATTCCTATGAAAAAACGTTACAACTTGCATAAATTAAGATATAAAATTAAAAAGGTTAACCAAAACTCACCTATTGGTAAAATAGCGTCTGAAATAATTTTGCTGCCATGAATTAAAACTTTGTGAACAGTTATGGGCATATAATACCAGCCATAAAGGTCAACATACAATTTGGCGGTATCCAAACAATATCTATAGAATTTGTCTGTATCAATCGACTTCCTGCAATTGATTGTGGTCAATATAATTTTAAAGCGATGAACCAGTTCTTCGTTTACTCCAGTTGCATCAGATGTTAGAGCAGGATTTTCAAAAAATCATCTAGACATATTCCCGTCATTTATTGTGCCCATTCCTTGTTTCACTACGTCTTCATTGATACCCAGTATATGTTTCAGATTGTCTTGAATAGCTGCTTTATTTGCTTCCATCTCTAGCTTTACGTCCTTTGTAATTCTCCACTTTCTAAAAGTAAGACGGTACGCAATGTGCAAAATGCACTCCATAAATTTTATACGAGCATGAAGTGGAGAAATACCGAATTTGGGACTTTCATCTGAAGCATTTCTTAATATCAGGGCATCAATGTCATTCATTTCTGTCGGTTTTGCTCCACAAATGAAACAAACCGCCATAGATGAAGTTCCAGTGATACTACTCGCCACTTTCTCATCTATCATCGTTAACGACAAACTATGACCAACCGTAAACTTTTTATTATGCACCTCAACAACAGTATTTTGCAAGTTCCCTATTTCAGCATTGACTCTGTTCACTTCGGCATTTATCACATCAGCAGTTTCCTTTATAAATTCGAACTTCAGTGGCCCACAAAATCTTGTTGATGAAGGCTCAGTATTTTTCCACAACATCGTTGACATGTTGCTGCGCTCAGTGAGAGCCAACGGGTCAAATGAAGTCAAAAACATAAATTTGTCGGACGTATTGTGATCTGTAAACTTTTGCTGGTATTCACTATGCCCTGAACTACCATCACAACCCCATTTTGAAACCATTTGCAGCTCGTTGGGGAATTCTGCCCCCTCATTTTGCAATTTTGATTTTAAAATTCTTGTCACTGTATGGTGCAGTATCTCCTGTAGACCTATTTGACCGCCACTTTCAGTCACTTGCACATTTTCAGGATAACATTTTTTTTTTCATCCAAGACAACATAATAAGGCGGGAAAATATCACTACCAATTTCCTTAGCGGAGCTGCGCAAAACCTAATATTGGTGCTTAGATAATGAAGCATCGTGAATCAACGCCAGGGCCTTTTCTGGAGTGAAAGCCTTATTCATATCTGCGCTACCATGTTTTTTTGCGGCATACAAAACCATTTCTTCCGAGGTGTTTTCATAAAATTCATGCAGTTTTGTTCTCTTTGTTCGCGGCTTACTGTTTTCGAAGGCAATAGTTGGTCGTCCGCGTTTAACCATGCTAGAACAGCTCGGTGCTTCTGTCTCGTTAGTAACTTCCACTACATAATCACTTGTAAGCCACTGTCTTGTTCAAATCTTGTCACAAAATTTTTTTTTAAATGTTTCAAATTTCGCAACATCCACTTGAGTCATGTTTCTGTTATTAGTCGCAATAATCTCAACAACTATGTCAATATCACTATTGGTATCCATTAAAAGTTCACATGTTCTTAAATAAGAAATTTTGACGTCCAAATTATGTTCCACAAAATTTTTTATGCATTATTTTTTTCAATGGATTTTGATGCAAATTTTTTCTTTGATACATATTATAAATGAAAAATAATAATAAAGTTGAATTTCAATAGTTGTTTTATTGTATCAATGATTTGACTTTTGAGTAAATTTTTTTTCTATTTAAATGTATAGATAGTTGGTAACAAACTGTGAAATTTTCATTCAAATCAGACAACATGCCATTTTTGAATTTCAGCCACGGAAATCCCTATGTGTGCCATAGCAGAGTGCACGAGTGGTTTCAACGTTTTCAAAGTGGTCGTGAGGACATAAATGACGATCAACATATTGGCCAATCAAAATCAGTGATCACCGGAAATTCCATCGAAACTGTGCGTGAATTCATCAAAAATCAGCCGAAATCTTTATTGAAATTCATGGAAATGGAATTGAACATATCCAAAACATCGATATATCGCATTTTGACAGAACATTTGGGCTTACGAATGGTGTGTGCACGGTCTGTTCCGCACAAATTGACTGACGCCCAAAAATTGCTCAGAATCCAAAATTCGAAGGACATCATTAAAGAGGTCAAAAAGAACAAAAACTTCCTTTACTATATTGTGACTGGTGACGAAACGTGCTATTTCCAATATAATCCCGAAACGAAACGCCAGAGTACTGAATGGAAGGCACCGGAATACAATGCTGATTTGTGTTTATGATTCCAAGGTTATTGTCCACAGAGAAATTGTTCCACCCCACAAAACGTTAATGCCGTATTCTACCTTGGAGTTTTGAAGCGTTTGGTGCCCCTTATTCGACGTGTTCGGCCCGAATATCGCGAAGATGAAAGTTGGCGTTTGTTGCACGATAATGCGCCGTCTCATCGATCGTCGCTTGTGACCGATTATTTTACCAAAAGTCACATTTTAACCATTAACCACTCCCCGTATTCACCTGATATCGCACAGTGAGACTTCTTCCTTTTCGGAAAAATGCATTTGCTCATGAAAGGAAAGCGTTATGCAGACCTAGAGGCCATTCAAAAGGCTTCCACCGACATACTGACGGCCATACCGGCCAATGAGCCAAAACACTCGTTCGACATCCGTTTGGATCGTGCAAAATGCTCTATTGAAGCAGAAGGAGACTATTTTGAATAAAATAAATTGATTTTGTCGAAAAACCATTTTTTCTGTTTTTTTTAAGTTCTGTTTTTTAAACGCTACGTGCCCCAAATTTTTAAATTTGTAGTATAAAAAAAATATTCATTTAAATCATATGCTGTAAAGAGCCGTAAAGATCTACATATATTAAACCAACAGAGTATTAAAGGTATTTCATTGTATAAGAATTAATACTGCATTGGTTAAAATCGCTTCGAAAATTTGCCATTATTTGTCGTATAAAGTAAATGACAACAAAATTTTATTGTGGGATATCCATAAGAGATAGACATATACCATCGCGGAGTTTTCGGTAGACCTTTTCAAAGTGTACAATACTTAGTACATTCTGCCAAGATAATAAAACGAAAATTTTTCAATCATCATCCAAATTTTTTCTATCGCCTTCAAAGTAATATCAATTTGAAGTGATGCACATGTGACAACGCTTCTCCCAATCGTCAAAACATTTTGTTATAGACACTTTCCGGGATGGCCTTCAACTCTCTCGTCAAATTTGTTTTGATATCTTCAATTGAGTCGAAGCGTGTTCCCCGAAGTGGATATTTCAGTGTGAAGAAAAGTAAAAGTCACATGAAACTAAATCAGAGAGATTCGGCACTTATTCGATGTCATTTGTTGAGTGTTTGGCCAAAATTTAACACAAATGCGTTAAAAAAATTTGTAAAGTTCGACAAACACTACTGAGGTCAACTGACATAAACAGCTGCTGTAAACACACTGGTTGACAGATCGCGCTAATTCTTGGCATCATAATTAAAGACAGTTATACCAACCCAGAAAAACAAAATTTACATGTCTTCCATATAAGCGGGAGATGAGAGGGGGAAATGAAGAATTCCCAATACTTTCTTGACAGAATTTACATTATTTTGATAAATCTCGTAGAATTCAGCCTGCGTTTTCAATGTAAGCGAGGAAAAATATAATTATTTACAACATCACATTAGCAACCTCAAAAATAACAGGTATTATCAACTATTTAATGGATGTTATTATACATATTTACCTTCCTCCGCATAAAAAAACCGTTGCGTAGTTTTAAAGATTTAAGCATACAAAGGGGCAAAAGGACAGAAAAAACGACTTTATTTTACACTAAGTAGTAGTACGTGCTTTTCTTTATTGTTTTTATTGTTGTTAAAATTTTTTTTTAAGAAATGAAACATTCAAATGATTTCTACAAACATGAATTTTTAACAAATGCTTATGATTTGAAATATAATTTTTGTATTTATGAGTTGTGTTGAATTTTAACATAGAGAGATAAAAAGTATCCTATGTCTTTACCCTGGTTCTACGCTATCTTCCCACCAATTTTCAGCCAAACCGGTTCAGACGTTCTTGAGTTGTAAATGGTATAACTAACACGACTTTTTTTTATATATACTATATGTATATATATGGGGTTTTTTTGGTTTTTGTTATTGTGATTTTGCTTCTTTTTGGCGAAATGAAATATTCTAATGATTCCTACAAACATGAGTTTTTAGCAAATGCTTATGATTTGAAATATAATTTTTGATGTGTTAGATTTGATGTGTTTGGTGTGTTTTTTTATTTTTGCGAGCTTTTTAACTGTTCACTGAAATATCAGTTTTTAATTATTCTGAACAAAGAATGCTGATAAAAATTTTAAATTTGTGAATAGTGAGTTTCATTAAGTTTATTATTGTAATTTAAATGACAATACGCTACAACAATGAAAACATTTAAATTTTAGCGGGTAAAGGACCTCACAGCTCCAAGGAACCTATGCTTTCGATTGTTGAGCTTAAAAGGGAGGGGAAAACATACAAAGAAATACAAGATCGGTTAAAATGTTCTGCCAAGATGGTTTACAATGCCATAAATTATGAATTTAAGCCCGAAAAACGTGATGCTTCAGCAAAAGCAATCCTTTTGCATCCTCTAGGCAAATAACAGCGGAGCTGAAATTGGGGATCAGCGACGTAACCATTCGACGACGACTGTTGATGGAAAATTTGAATGCCGAAGCCCAAGAAAAGAGACTTTGCTTAGTCAAAGATATATCAAAGCCCGGTTGAAGTTTGTCAGAAGCCAGTTGAGCTGGCCAATATCAAACTGGCGCAATATCCTTTAGACAAATGAGTCCAAAATGGTCGCTGACCCCCAAATACGGAATATAGTCCAAATTATACGGTTAAGGCAGTAAAGCATGGTGGCTTTAAAACTTTGATATGGGCCTGTTTTTCCTATAGCAGTGTGAGCCCAATACATATCATCGATGGGATCATGGACCAAAATGTGTACGTGGAGATATTAAGGAATGTTATGCTGCCATATAGAATATGCCCCTAAAATGGACATTACAGCAAGATAACGATCTAAAACACACCAGACCAATTGTCTCATCGAAGAAAAAATCGATTTCATGCCATGGCCAGCTCAATCCCCGGATCTCAACCCCACAGAGAACTTATTGGGAGACGTCAAACGTTTTGTTTCAAAGCAATCCCCGTCTTCTAAGCTGCAGCTTTGACAGGTTGTTCAAGAGGCATGGGCGCAAATTCCAAAGGAGTGGAGGTCTTCCTCTTCCTCTGCTTCCCCCGGCGGGTACTGCGCCGAATACTTTCAGAGCTGGAGTGTTTTCGTCCATCCGGACAACATCACCTAGCCAGCGTAGTCGCTGTCTTTTAATTCGCTGAAGTATGTCGATGTCGTCGTATAACTCGTACAGCTCATCGTTCCATAGAATGCGATATTCGCCGTGGCCATCGCGCAAAGGACCATAAATTTTTCGCAGAACTTTTCTCTCGAAAACTCGCAACGTCGACTCATCAGTTGTTAACATCGTCCAAGCATCTGTACCATATAGCAGGACGGGAATTATGAGTGACTTATAGAGTTTGGTTTTTGTTTGTCGAGAGAGGACTTTGCTTCTCAATTGCCTACTCAGTCCGAAGTAGCACCTGTTGGCAAGAGTTATCCTGCGTTGGATTTCGAGGCTGACATTGTTGTTGCTGTTAATGCTGGTTCCAAGATAGACGAAATTATCTATAACTTCGAAGTTATGACTGTCAACAATGACGTGAGTGGCAAGTCACGAGTGCGACGACTATTTATTTGATGACAAGAGATATTTCGTCTTGCCCTCGTTCACTGCCAGACTTATTTCTTTTGCTTCCTTGTCCAGCATGGTGAAAGCAGAACTAGCGGCGCGGGTGTTGAGGCCGATGATATTAATATCAGCGGCATACGCCAGGAGTTGTACACTCTTATAGCAGATGGTACCTTCTCTATTTAGTTCTGCAGCTCGAACTATTTTCTCCACGATAGAGAATCGCCTTGTCTGAAACCTCGTTTGCTATCGAACGGCTCGGAGAGGTCCTTCCCGATTCTGACGGAGCTTTTCGTGTTGTTCAACGTCAGTTTACACAGCCGTATTAGTTTTGCGGGGATACCAAATTCAGACATAAAGGCAGCTCCTTCTCGTGCTGTCGAAAGCAGCTTTGAAATCGACGAAGAGGTGGTGTGTGTCGATTCTCCTTTCACGGGTCTTTTCCAAAATTTGGCGCATGATGAATATCTGGTCGGTTGTTGATTTTCCAGGTCTGAAGCCACACTGATAAGGTCCAATCAGTTTGTTGACGGTGGGCTTTAATCTTTCACACAATACGCTCGATAGAACTTTATATGCGATGTTGAGGAGGCTAATCCCACGGTAGTTGGCGCAGATTGTGGGGTCTCCTTTTTTATGGATTGGGCATAGCACACTTAAATTCCAGTCGTTGGGCATGCTCTCGTCCGACCATATTTTACAAAGAAGCTGATGCATGCTCCCTATTAGTTCTTCGACGCCGTGTTTGAATAGCTCGGTCGGTAGTCCGTCGGCCCCTGCCGCTTTGTTGTTCTTGAGGCGGGCAATTGCTATTCGAACTTCTTCATGGTCGGGTAATGGAACGTCTGCTCCATCGTCATCGATTGGGGAATCGGGTTCTCCTTCTCCTGGTGTTGTGCGTTCACTGCCATTCAGCAGGCTGGAGAAGTGTTCCCTCCATAATCTAAGTATGCTCTGGGCATCGGTGACTAGATCACCTTTGGGGGTTCTACAGGAATACGCTCCGGTCTTGAAACCTTCCGTAAGCCGCCGCATTTTTTCGTAGAATTTTCGAGCATTACCCCTGTCGGCCAGCTTATCAAGCTCTTCGTACTCACGCATTTCAGCCTCTTTCTTCTTCTGTCTACAAATGCGTCTCGCTTCCCTCTTCAACTCTCGTTGCGAGGTAGGCAGCCTGCTTTCTCTCCGCTGCGACACGGCACTCCTCGTCGTACCAGCTGTTCTTTTGCACTTTCCGAAAACCAATGGTTTCGGTTGCAGCTGTACGTAAGGAGTTTGAAATGCCGTCCCACAGTTCCCTTATACCGAGTTGTTGACGAGTGCTCTCAGAGAGCAGGAGTGCAAGCCGAGTAGAAAATCGCTCGGCTGTCTGTTGTGATTGCAGCTTCTCGACGTCGAACCTTCCTTGTGTTTGGTGGCGTGCGTTTTTTGCTGCACAGAGGCGAGTGCGAATCTTAGCTGCAACAAGATAGTGATCCGAGTCGATGTAAGGACCTCGGAGCGCACGCACATCTAAAACCCTGGGGACGTGTCTTCTGTCTATCACAATATGATCGATCTGGTTCGTTGTTTTTCGATCCGGAGACAGCCAGGTAGCTTGATGAATCTTTTTATGCGGGAATCTAGTACTACAGATAACCATATTTCGGGCCCCGGCGAAGTCAATCAGCCTCAACCCATTTGGGGATGTTTCGTCGTGGAGGCTGAATTTACCGACCGTAGTGCCAAAGATACCTTCTTTGCCCACCCTGGTGTTAAAGTCGCCAAGCACGGTTTTGACATCATGGCGGGGGCAGCCTTCATAAGTGCGCTCCAAGCACTCATAAAAGGCATCTTTGGTCACATCGTCCTTCTCTTCCGTCGAGGCGTGGGCGCAAATCAGCGATATGTTGAAAAACCTCGATTTGATGCGGATTGTGGCTAGACGTTCATTCAACGCAGTGAATGATAGTACTCGGCGACGGAGTCTCTCTCCCACCACGAATCCTACACCAAACTTGCGCTCTTTTATATGGCCACTGTAGTTAATGTCACAAGGACCTACTCGTCTCTGTCCTTGTCCCGTCCATCGCATCTCTTGGACGGCGGTGATGTCAGCCTTTGTTTTTACGAGGACATCAACTAGCTGGGCAGCGGCACTTTCCCAATTAAGGGACCGGACATTTCAGGTGCATGCCCTCAATTCGTAGTCCTTATTTCGTTTGCCATGGTCGTCATCAAAAGGGGGGTCTCTCATCCGAGGCTGGTTATACTTATTCACTGGGGGTGTTTTTTACGTGGCGGGTCCCAAACCCAGCGCACAACCCTATGCAGGGGATGTTTCGCCTTCTCACTTTAGCTCGCCTTCAAACGGATGTTCTTAGGCTACCCAGAGGATAGTTGGTCAAAGTCCGGAAGTCGTGAGCTGCTTGAGCCATATGAATCGTTTCTGGCCACTCTCAAGTGAATGGCGATCAGAGAATTTTCCTGCCTTGCGTGAACTTCTACACACGACTCCATCCTTCTAAGTCATGTAAAAATAAGTAATTTATCTTTCCAAAAACATTTTTTATCTCATAGTGATCTTTTTAATAGAATTTGTCGATCTAAATCATACTGCTATCATCTGCACTGCTATTCCAGTGAACACAGCTGTACATATAAAACACATATATCTTAAAATACAAAACTGTACAAACACAAAAACAAAAACATAAATCGGGCATGAAAAGTAAAAGCACTTAGTTTCACTGGGTATATGGGTAGTATACAAGGTGTCTTCCAAAAAAAGGACAAATGGTTTTTTCGGCAAAATCAATTTATTTTATTCAAAATAGTGTCCTTCTGCTTCAATACAACTTTTTGCAAGAGCCAAAAGTATGTCGAACGAGTTTTTAGCTGGTTGGCCAGTATGGCTGCCAGTATGCCGGTGCAAGCCTTTTGAATGGCCTCTACGCATGCATAACGCTTTCCTTTCATGAGCAAATGCATTTTGCCGAAAAGGAAGAAGTCGCACTGTGCGATATCAGGTGAATACGGGGAATGGTTAATGGTAAAAATGTGATTTTTGGTAAAATAATCGGTCACAAGCGTCGATCGATGATACGGCGTATTATCGTGCAACAGACGCCAACTTTCATCTTCGCGATATTCGGGCCGAACACGTCAAATACGGAGCACCAAACGCTTCAAAATCATAATAACAAATCAGCATTGTATTCACTTTTGACTTCTTCATGCGCGATTTTTTGGGCTTCAGCTCGTCCGATGCTTTCCATTCAGCACTCTGGTTTAGATTCGAGATCATATTAGAAACATCATGTTTCGTCACCAGTCACGGTATTGTAAAAGAAGATTTTGAATTCTATTTCCACGAGTTTCAATGATGATTTAGGCTGATTTGAGATGAATTCACTCACAGTTTCGATGGAATTTCCGCTGATCACGGATTTTGATTGGCCCACATGTTGATCGTCATTTATGTCCTCACGACCACTTTAAAAACATTAAAGCCACTCGTGCACTCTTCTATGAGATAGGCAATCGTCGCCATAAACCTATTTCATCAATTGAAACGTTTCGGTAAAAGTTTTACCAATTTTAAAACAAAATTTATTGTTTACTCTTTGTTCAAAGCTCATTTAATAACTTCACTTCCAATCTATGAAATGTCTTGAAATTCTCGCTGAACAATCGATAAAACTAGTGGCCTCTAACGCACCAGTCGACAAATAGATGGCGCCAGCAGGGGGCACAAGATTCAAAAAGTCCTGTTTACTTTTGAAAGCACCTTATACTTATTGTGAATTATGTATCCCTTTTTATTGAGTTAAACTAAAGGTTTAAAATTTTCTTATAGAAAAATGCTAATGCAGTAATTTATATGTATTTTCTGTTTGCGGGCAAACTTCAATAAAGTCACTTGACGCAATTATGAATTATATTTTTCTAAACTATACACTGCTGCTGCTATTGCACACACACAGCCGATCGGTCGGGATTCCAAACTTCAAAGTTAAATGTGGACGTGCGGATCAGCGGTCGAAAATCTTATGAAACGTTTCTTACACCGGCGAAAATCGAATTGGGGGGCACCCCGACCTGACTAATCCGTTTTGATTGGTTGGGTGGTGAAAACGATTGTTTGTTGGTGCGTAGTGTCTTACATGTATGATGTGGTATGGTTTTTTTTTTCGTTTTTGTGTCGAAGGGGGAATCTTTCATAGATACCGTCAGTCCCAGATGGCATACACGATTCATACTGCACGCTAAGGTTACACCCTTTTCGGGACCACGCCCAGTATGGATGATTATACCATGCTGAACTTGCGTAACAGTACACCTACGTACTAAACCCTAACTCCGACTGCAGTTCACTGATCCTACGGTACTGCCGTTAAGCATTTCTTCGCAGGACCAGTCTCAGCCAAAATTGGCTCTTCGTGGGCTCCTTTCTGGACTACTCTTCTCTTCTCGTTTTTTCGAAGTTCCTGTAGACCAATTCCTGAGTTTATTCCACACTGTTTTGCTTTTTATCATGTGGTGCACGATATTCTCTGGAGTCACACGTTCGTTGATAATAATTTCTAAATCCTTTTTTTCTGCTCCGAATTTCGGACAGTAAAAGAAAATATGCTGCGCGTTTTCGCTGCCATTTCCGCAGAATGAACATTCTGTTCCGCTATCGTGACCGTATTTATAGAGGTACTTTCGGAAGCATCCGTGTCCGGTCAGGAATTGCGTCAGGTAGTTATCAGAATCGCCGTTCTTCCTCTCTACCCGTGTTTTCACCTTTCTGATTAGCTTATATGTCCACCTTCCATTTTCTGCCATGTCCCAGTGCCTCTGCCACTCACATATACTTTCCTCCCTGTCTTTATTTCGCTCTGCTGTTGTAAACCTCCTTCTAACGCTTCTTGATTTCTCGTAAACTCTTTTGAGCTCTAACGCCGGTCCTATGATACCCGATATGACTCCAGCCGCCTCATGCGACACCGTGCGAAATCGCCAAATAACTATTATTGCATTAAGCCGAGTCAGAGATCTTGCTTTCTTCACGTATGTCTTATTATATATTGTTGGTCCTCATATGGGCTCATTTGTCCTGGCTTGGTCCTCCAATATTAGCCATCATTCTCGTAGGGCCACAGTTATTCGCTTCGCTTTTGCACATGCTTTTTCAATGTACGTGTAATAATTAAGCCGCGTGTCTATTACGACGCCTAGGTATTTTAACGACTGCTGAGTCGTTATACTATAGCCATCAATATTAAAAGTAGTATTTTCTACTTTTTTTCTTCTAATAATTAACACTGCTTCCGATTTTTGAGCTGCTAGTTGGAGCTTTTTGGCCGTGAGTCGGCTCTTTACTCTTAAAGCGGTGTCTTCACATAAGATTTCTTCTTGACTGATTTCTTTCCCTACCACCGTTACCGCAATATCATCGACGTGCCCGATAATCTGGACCTCTCTTTCTAATGGGAGTCGAAGCACTCCGTCTTATAACACGTTCCACAGCATTGGTACCCCTCCCGTCACCCTGTACTTTTTTGGTCCCTCATCGGTATCATAGAGTAACTGCTTATTCGACAGGTATTTGGAGATACTTCTCTTTGTTCTTTTGCATTCGAGAGCGCTCATTATATTTGCCCAATACGCAGAATTGAACGCATTTTTAACGTCAAACGTTATGACTGCGCAGTATTCTTTTGTACCATACATCCACCTCGTTTCTTCGATGGCCTTGCTTGCCACAATTGTCACTTTTATGATCGCATCGATGGTTGACCTGTTCTTACGAAAACCAAATTGGTTTTCGGCGAGTCCTGGATATTCTTGCTCCAGGTATTTCTCCAGTCGTACGCATATTATTCTCCCATTGCAGAGAGGGCGGTACGAGCTTGGTTCTCCAGCCGGTTTATTTGGTTTCTACAAAAGTACTAATCGTTGCTTCTTCCATATTTTTTGTAAAGACACCTTTCAATAGGGTGGGACAGATTGGAGTTCTCCCTTTGCTGCCTTTGAGTTTTGTCATCACTATTTTGTACGCATCGCCCCATGGCTTCTCATCGGCATTTTCGCAGAGGTCTTTGAAACAGGAGAGTTTGCTTCTTTTAATTGCTTTCTTGAGCTCACGGCGTTTCTTTTAAAAACATTCGTGCAGGTTTTCGTATTCTGGTGAACTCCGCCTTCTCTGGCTTTATTGCAATCGTATCTCAGGCTGTCGATTGCACTATTCCACCAGTATGCAGGCTGTCTGTAAGCGTTAGCGCCTTGTTTTTTCCTGCACCTTGCAGCGTCGCATGCTTTGCTGACATGCCTCACCAATATCTCCGCCTGTCGTTCCGTATCTTCTATATTTGCAATGTTATCATCCAGCATAAGTCGGAAGAGATCTTCGACGAACGTTTCGGCTTCCCATCCTTTTGTCTGTACCATCTTTGTGTGCGTGTATATTCCACTTTTAGGTTTTCCGATCTCCATTATAATAGCTAGGTGGTCACTATGCGGATAAAGGTCAGACACTTACCAGCATGTTGATTGTGCCCACGGGCTACTAACAATAGTGATGCGAATCACGGATCCACGACCATTTTTTTGGAAAGTGTTCCTATTTCCAGTATTCAATAGCACCACTTCGAGCGATGAAAAGGCCTTTAATACGTTAAAATCGCCTGCTGCCACGTTTTTCGTAGTTGTTAGGATTTCCTGTACAAGATCATCCAGTATCTTCTCAAACGCGCCTTGTGGGACACTCGATGGGATATAGCAACTATAAAAGTTGATTCCACAGATCCTGGCTCGTGTGAAGTAGGTCTTTCCTAATAGTGACTTTTCCTGGAAAGCTTTGCCTCCAGACGACCATATGGCAGCTTTGCTGGTGGTGTCTTGGGCCCATGTGGTGTTGTCTAGGTCTGTCCGCATAGTATTGCTACGTCCACCTTCTCTTCAAACACGTTTTGTTTAAGCAACTCTTGCGCAGCTTCGCAGTGATTCAGGTTTAGCTGGACAACTTTCATTTATTGAATTTTTTATATGCTTCCTGATATAAGGGGCATCTTTTACAACCTATTTGGTGGTTTAAGTTTTCCCTTCCCCTGCTCTTGCAAGCACCACAAGACGGAATCTTGTCGCACGTATGTGCGAAGTGTCCTTTTTCGCCACATCTTAGACAGCACTTGCTCCTGTCATCCGAATTGCTACATGCTGCTGCCAGATGCCCATATTCCAGACACCTGAAACATCTTTTTAAATTTGGTTTTTCTCTTCGCCTGCAGACTACCCAGCCGATCCTAATTTTTCGCTCGTCTAGCAGTATCCTTGCTTCCAGCGCAGGGGGGCTTACTACCGCTACCTATGTACCCGCATATGCCGCCCCGATTTTCTTTATCGCGTTCATATCAAAACTATTTAGTTTTTCACCTGCTTCCGTATAGCTTCCGAAATGTCCTCTTTGGTGGTGATTTCGTCCAAGCTCCGCATTTCTGCTATGACTTCGTGATTAAGCGCTTTGATTTGTGCCTGGTCTTCAAATAGTTTGCTTATTTCGCACTTTAGTTCGTTCGTACCTTCCATTTGGGTTTCTTTGAGTTCCAGCAATATTTCGCCTTTGCTGTCTTCCTAATACGCGATAAATTTTTCCTAATTTTCTGCAGGTTTTCTTCTTTCCTGACTTTCATCAGGATATCTCTGTCGGACATATGTATATCCAGAGCGCCCTATGACTATAGCATCTGGCCGCTTGACGCTTATCCATCCGTCATCTTTTTTTACTTTCTCTCTGCATTTATCAGGACTATTTCCCGATGTCTTTTTGTTTCGTTCCGCTTGCTGGTTTTTCGGTGCCTCTTCATGCATCGTTTTATGCCTTTTAGGCGGTGTTTTCCGTTTCGGCGGGTTTTCCTCCCGCGGCCTCTATGAATGTTTCCGTGGTTGCAGTCCTGAGCTGTACATTCTGTCTTGCTTCCATCATTCCTATGTGCTCCTCCGGGGCTTTTGAATATAGATTTGCTATAGAACTGAGGATGTCCTTCATATTGTCATTTATAGACCGCTGCGGCGGACGAAGCAGTCAGCCTTTTTATAGCACTTCCTAGATCCGAGATTTAGTCCACAGGATGTCGTACCACTTTGGCTTGAGGTATGCTGTCTTCTAAAACCGGTGGTGATGACCTCGTTCGCACGGGTTTAATGACTATCGGCGTCTGATTAGGCGATCGGGCTATCCTCGGTACACATTTGAAGGGATCTACTTCTGCATTTGGGGTCCTCACAGTCAGATCTGCTTCCGAACTAGAGTTTTCAGCACGACTACTCATTAAATTTCCATACCTGCCGCTTCCATTATATGTGTTGTATGTATTGTTTCTCGTAATATTTTCCATTAACTTCTTTTTTTACAGCGCCACGTGTGTAGGAGGGTGGGCCGAAACAGACTGGAACGGGTATACCCTCGGCGACAATGCTCCTACGCCAGTTCCCTGAGGCCAGTCCTTCGCTTTGCATACTTGCTGACCAAAGGACCGAAGTGCTTTTTACTGACACGCGTGGCAGCTGATACCTCGGTAGAGTCAAGCTCACATCACCCGCTCCATTTCGTCAGCGGTGAAATCGCTGGCGAAAAGTTCAAGAGACTACCAGTATGCTGCTTCGTGTCAGGTAAATTTAATCAGCCGCACCTAACATGGTGAACAGACGCTGACCAGAAAGCTGGGGTGGTGTGGATTCGTCTACAGTCGCAGGAGTTTCAAGGGTCTTACTGGCTTTTATACCGCAACCTCCACTCCCGCCGCTTCTCATTGGAGATTGCTTATTCGTTTAAACTTATTTCGCAATTAAGCTGCTACTACAGGCCGTCCGGTTATCCGTGACCTGCAGACCCACCGGTCGCTTAAAGCTCAGCGACGGTGACTATTCCCACTGGAAAATTAAAGTTCCACCGCGTTGTGTTTGTTGCGTGGGGTCGCATGGTACGATGCTGTAAGTTGTGTATGATGAATGTTGTGTTGAGTGGCGAGATGCCATGAAGTCGCATAAAAATCCCGGCACCCCTAGGCGAATTAATTGCCTAGAAACCCCTGCAGTTTTTGAATGGTGCTGACTACGTCGCCGAATTCCGTTGCTTTCCGCTGGTTGCGATGACTATGATGTGGTGGTGTCTGCAACCTCCTACCTCGGAATTGATTGGAACGATGAGCTCCTCGGCGTTGTACCTGATTCCCACGTTGGCTGTGCCGCTGTTGACTATGCCGATGACTGGCGTGCGTTGATGAATCAGCTCGAAGCGAAAGCGGTGAAAAAATGTGTGATGCGGTCGTTGGCAGTATTGACATGACCCGTCGGACATACACTCCAAAGTAGCGTGAGTGTCTGCCAAACATGTCATGCAGTGGCCGTGAGCTCTAGCGATCTGTTGGCGCTGAGCGGGCGTCATGGTCTTGAAAATCGTGCATCCCTGCAGGAAGTGGGGACGACGGCATAGGCTGCATCGTGGAGGTACATATTCCTCGAAATGCTCCTCGCTTGCATCGCTGACTGGTGGAACGGATGATTGGCTAGGCGATTGGGGATTACTGCAGATATCTTCTACGTCCATTTCTATTGGAATGGGAATATGGATAGTATATTAAGACATGGTTTTGCTAATAGTATGAAGTATGTCATATATTTATTTGTATATTTATATTGTACTTTTATTAATACGTATTGTATATTTTTCATATATATGCATTTAGTTGATCTTCTTTAATCGCGTTCATTAGGTTTTGGTTTGTTTGGACGGATTGTAAAACGGTGAATTTCTAATTATTTGTTCATTGATTTTATTTATGCGCTTGTGTTCGCGGTGTTTCAATGACCGGTTCTTCGGTGTTTTGAAGGAAACACATTTTCACTAGTAGTCGAGTACTCGTCCCCGATGTACCTTTTCAATGCGGCATTCATCCTGTATGATGACGCATTCGCCTGCACTGGGTTCCTTCTGGATCGTTTTCCATCGGTGTCTCTTATGGAGATCTTTGAGGTAATCTTCCTTCCATTTAAGGCTGAATTCATGATGAAGAATTTTAACCTTTTCCCATCGGTTTATTAAAATGAGAGAGTCTCCTGTGTCCTGAAAGGGTCCAGGTGTAAGGACTGTGAAATCGGAGGGATCTTCCGAGAGTAGATCTTGAATTTAATACGACTTCTATACGAGTGAGTAGTATAGTAAACTCCTCATTATTGAATTTATGATTACCTGCCGTTTTCTGTAAATGGGACTTAAAACTTTTTTCTGCTGATTCCCAAAGTCCGCCCAGGTGTTGAGAACATGGAGGTATAAACTGCTAATCGATCCCTTGGCGTGCATATTTTTAAAGAATTTCAGGGGAGACTTCTTTCATGAAGTTTATAAACTCTTTCTCGGTGGCTCTTTGAACTCCGATAAAGTTTTTCTCACAAACTTTGAGGAAAATCCGCATCGTTCGACAAATTGTGCAAATGCTGCCAAGAAAGCCGCAATTGTCAGATCTGAACAAAGCTCAAGGTGTACTGCATTTGTCGTAAAACATACAAAGACAGCCACATGCCCTTTTCTAAATAAATAAGACATTATCATTGAGGTCTTTATCTGGAAAGGTCCAGCAAAATCAACCCCAGTAATAGTAAAAGGCAGAGCAGCGTTCAAGTGATAAGGCAGCAATGATCTGCGTACGCATTTTATGTTTATACAAGGTATATTGTTTGCACATAAAAATCGTCTTTTTAATTTGTGGCTTTAGTCACATTCTTGTCGGACCATTTGCTGCATCAAGCGATGCTCACCATGTAGTGTAAGCTGGTGAAGATACATAATGGGTTGTCAAAACAGTCTTGCGGTATTTTTATTGAATTTTTTTTATGGAAATTGAAATGAATTTTTGATGACTCATGCCTAGCTCTTGACCGATGCTACGGCTGCTACTATGACGGTCTCTTTCGACCAATTCAGCGATTTTATCGCAATTTTCGACGACAGGCCTTCCGGAGCGTGGCGCATCTTCGACCACCTCTACACCAGAACGAAAATGTTGAAACCATCGTTGTGCGGTGGAAATGGAAACTGTATCGGGTCCATAAACTGCACAAATTTTATTGGCGGCTTGAGATGCATTTTTGCCTTTATCGTAGTAGTATTGTAAAATATGCCGTATTTTCTTTTTATTTTGCTCCATGTTTGCGACGCTATAACTCACGAACGACTTAAAAAAACGACAATCAATCAAACACGTGTTAGCGCGTGAAATGAGCTTTCCAAAAAGGTATAGCATGACCTTATATTAAAAATAAATGAGGATTTCTCAGGAATAATAATAAGATGCCGTTCGTTGTAACTGAGGCTGGAATTCGCATCCATTTGCCCTTATTAATCCCTTAGTGTCCATGAATTGATTTAAGACAAGAAGAGAGCTTCCCTTTTCTAGTGGTCGTGTTCGAGCAACTTTGGCATGTTGCAAGTCGGAATGCGTTAGTTGTACGCAAGGATCATTTGGTATTCCTTTAATTTTTTCTTTAAGTCCTTGGGTGAATTTGTGCATGTAAGCGATTACTCTTAGTGTTCTATCAAATGATGAAAATCTGTGGAGAATATCATCCTCTTCTGGAGTGATATGAAAATGGTAAATTTTCCGACTTTCCGGCGGTACTATATTCCGAGCGGGAGACTTTGGTCAGAATTCTTGTGATTCTGTTAGCCATGTTGGACCATTCCACCAGAGTGTAGTACTGGTGAGGTGCTGTGGTTTGCACCCTCTTGTCCCAAGATCTACTGGGTTGTCTGCAATTGCAACATGTTGCCATTTTGATGGGCCAACTAAATCTAAGATTTGAGATATTCGGTTAGATACATAGGCCTTCCAGTTATAGGGTGGTTTTTCTAACCATGCTGAAACTATTTCTGAGTCTGACCAAAGATACATTTTATCATTGGTTAATTTGAGATGGGTTTGAACTATTGAAATTAATTTTGCTAACATAAACGTACCAGAATCTGGGAAGGTGAGTTTGAAAGGGAGTCGCACAACATAACGACCATTTTCGTTTCTTCTTGTTGTGGACTTGTATTAGGCTTCGCATGCCTTCTTCTGAAAGTTGAGTACTCTGAGGTAATTCTTCTATTTCCCAGAATTTTTTGAGTTGATTATTTAAATATTCGTTTGAAATATTTTTAACTTCAGTTGTGAAAGAATTAATTTTTTCTGTGACTTGGCCACTTAATATCCGACGACAGATTGTGTTTTGAACTAACAATTTATTGGATATTTTCTCTATAACTTCAAGAATTATTTGAGGTATTAAGTAACTACCTAATAACATATCTATTTGTGATGGGGTATGGAAGTTGGGATCTGCTAACTTGAGATATGAGCATTTTTCCCATTGCTTTTTATTTACTTCACAGCTTAGAGGCAAATTTGTGAGTTGCGGTAGATTGATGGCTTGTGCATCTATTCTTATATCCGTGTTTGGGGAGACTATAGTCATTGGGCTAATTTTGTTCGAATTTTGTATAATTCTTCCGCCCATTGCCGAAATTTGAAAATTTGAATTTGCGACTAGCAATTTTAGGAGGATGGAGTCATGTGTAGGGAGGATGGAGTCATGTGTAGAAGTTCACGCAAGTGAGGAAAGTTCTCTGATCGCAATTCACTTGGGAGTGGCCAGAAACGATTCTTTTACACATGGCTCAAGCAGCTCACTACTTCCGGTCTTTGACCAAGTATCCTCTGGGTAGCCTAAGAACATCCGTTCGAAGGTGAGCTAATGTGAGAAGGCGAAACACCCCCTACATAGGGTTGAGCGCTGGGCTTGGGACCCCCCACGTAAAAAACAATACCAATGAAAAAGAAAACACAGGCTCGGATGAGAGACCCCCCTTTTGATGACGACCATGGCAAACGGAATAAGGACTACGATTTGAGGGCATGCACCTGGAATGTCCGGACCCTTAATTGGGAAGGTGCCGTTGCCCAGCTGGTTGATGTCCTCGCAAAAATAAAGGCTGACATCACCGCCGTCCAAGAAATGCGATGGACGGGACAAGGACAGAGACGAGTAGGTCCTTGTGACATTAACTACAGTGGCCATATAAAGGAGCGTAAGTTTGGTGTTGGATTCGTGGTGGGAGAGAGACTCCGTCGCCGAGTACTATCATTCACTCCGGTGAATGAACGTCTAGCCACAATTCGCATCAAAGCGAGGTTCTTCAACATATCGCTGATTTGCGCCCACGCCCCGACGGATGAGAAGGACGATGTGATCAAAGATGCCTTCTATGAGCGCTTGGAGCGCGCTTATAAGAGATGCCCTCGCCACGATGTCAAAATCTTGCTTGGCGACTTTAACGCCAGGGTGGGCAAAGAAGGTATATTTGGCACTACGGTCGGTAAATTCAGCCTCCACGACGAAACATCCCCAAATGGGTTGAGGCTGATCGACTTCGCCGGGGCCCGAAATATGGTTATCTGTAGTACTAGATTCCAGCATAAGAAGATTCATCAAGCCACCTGGCTGTCTCCGGATCGAAAAACTACCAACCAGATCGATCATGTTGTGATATATGGAAGACACGTCTCCAGTGTTTTAGATGTGCGTGCGCTCCGAGGTCCTAACATCGACTCGGACCACTATCTTGTTGCAGCCAAGATTTGCACTCGCCTCTGTGCAGCAAAAAACGCACGCCAACAAACACAGGGAACGTTCGACGTCGGGAAGCTGCAATCACAACAGACAGCCGAACGATTTTCTACTCGGCTTGCACTCCTGCTCTCTGAGAGCACTAATCAACAACTCGGTATAAGGGAACTGTGGGACGGCATTTTAAACTGCTTACTTACAGCTGCAACCGAAACCATTGGTTTTCGGAAAGAGCAAAAGAACAGCTGGTACGACGAAGAGTGCCGTGTCGCAGCGGAGAGAAAACAGGCTGCCTACCTCGCAACGTTACGATCGACCACTACACGTGCGGGATGGGATAGATACCGAGAGTTGAAGAGGGAAGCGAGACGCATTTGCAGACAGAAGAAGAAAGAGGCCGAAATGCGTGAATACGAAGAGCTTGATAAGCTGGCCGACAGGGGTACTGCTCGAAAATTCTACGAAAAAATGCGGCGGCTTACAGAAGGTTTCAAGACCGGAGCATACTCTTGTAGAACCCCCAAAGGTGATCTAGTCACTGATGCCCAGAGCATACTTAAATTATGGAAGGAACACTTCTCCAGCCTGCTGAATGGCAGTGAAAGTACAACGCCAGGAGAAGGCGAACCCGATTCCCCAATCGATGACGATGGAGCAGACGTTCCATTACCCGACCATGAAGAAGTTCGAATAGCAATTGCCCGCCTCAAGAACAACAAAGCGGCAGGTACCGACGGACTACCGGCCGAGCTATTCAAACACGGCGGCGAAGAACTAATAGGGAGCATGAATCAGCTTCTTTGTAAAATATGGTCGGACGAAAGCATGCCCAGCGATTGGAATTTAAGTGTGCTATGCCCAATCCATAAAAAAGGAGACCCCACAATCTGCGCCAACTACCGTGGGATTAGCCTCCTCAACATCGCATATAAGGTTCTACCAGAGCGTATTGTGTGAAAGATTAAAAGCCCACCGTCAACAAACTGATTGGACCTTATCAGTGTGGCTTCAGACCTGGAAAATCAACAACCGACCAGATATTCACCATGCGCCAAATCTTGGAAAAGACCCGTGAAAGGAGAATCGACACACACCACCTCTTCGTCGATTTCAAAGCTGCTTTCGACAGCACGAAAAGGAGCTGCCTTTATGCCGCGATGTCTGAATTTAGTATCCCCGCAAAACTAATACGGCTGGGTAAACTGACGTTAAACAACACGAAAAGCTCCGTCAGTATCGGGAAGGACCTCTCCGAGCCGTTCGATACCAAACGAGGTTTCAGACAAGGCGACTCCCTATCGTGCGACTTCTTCAACCTGCTCCTGGAGAAAATAGTTCGAGCTGCAGAACTAAACAGAGAAGGTACCATCTTCTATAAGAGTGTACAGCTGCTGGCGTATGCCGACGATATTGATATCATCGGCCTCAATACCCGCGCCGTTAGTTCTGCTTTCTCTAGGCTGGACAAGGAAGCACAGAAAATGGGTCTGGTAGTGAACGAGGGCAAAACGAAATATCTCCTGTCATCAAACAAACAGTCGTCGCACTCGCGACTTGGCTCTCACGTCACTGTTGACAGTCATAACTTTAAAGTTGTAGATAATTTCGTCTATTTAGGAACCAGCATTAACACCACCAACAATGTCAGCCTGAAAATCCAACGCAGGATTGCTCTTGCCAACAGGTGCCACTTCGGACTGAGTAGGTAATTGAAAAGTAAAGTCCTCTCTCGACGAACAAAAGTCGCTCATAATTCCCGTCCTGCTATATGGGGCAGAGGCTTGGGCGATGACAGCAACCGATGAGTCGACGTTACGAGTTTTCGAGAGAAAAATTCTGCGAAAGATTTATGGTCCTTTGCGCATTGGCCACGGCGAATATCGCATCCGATGGAACGATGAGCTGTACGAGATATATGACGACATTGACATAGTTCAGCGAATTAAAAGACAGCGGCTACGCTGGCTAGGTCATGTTGTCCGGATGGATGAAAACACTCCAGCTCTGAAAGTATACGACGCAGTACCCGCCGGGGGAAGCAGAGGAAGAGGAAGACCACCACTCCGTTGGAAGGACCAAGTGGAGAAGGACCTGGCTTCGCTTGGAATATCCAATTGGCGCCACACAGCGAAAAGAAGAAACGACTGGCGCGCTGTTGTTAACTCGGCTTTAATCGCGTAAGCGGTGTCTACGCCAATTAAGAAGAAGAAGAAGAATTTTAGCCAATTTGGAGCCTTATGATATAGAGCATCTTTGAGAACCTAGATCTATTAATTCTCTTAATTTGTATAATTCTCCTCTAAGTTCAATAGTGATGACCGCAGTGGGTAAAAAAAATTTTGATTTCATTTTCTGAATGAAGAGCTTGAATTGCTGCTTTGGAGCAACATGGTTCTTCTTCCCTTTTTTCGGGATTTGAGATTTCGAGATTACCACTTTTGGTTGTAGTGACTAACTCGGTGGTTTTATGAAATTAATTTTGCTTCAGATTTTGAAAATTTGTAATATGAAGCAATGAGTGGTGTCTTAGTTGACAGTACACACATTTGAATTTGCTTTCACAGTCTTTTGTTCCGTGAGAATTGGACAGACAGTTGATGCAAAGCTTATGTTGTCGGACAAGATTGTTTCTATCTGAAACAGACATTTTTTTAAATTTCTCGCAAGATCTTATAATATGACCTCTTTTACATAAGTATTTCACATAATGATTGCCAATGACTTGTTTTATTTGACACGAACGTTTGGTTTCTATTGACGTGCCTATTTTATTGTATATTATTGCTGGCTTGGGGTTTAAAATATACCTTTGACTATTTTTTTGTCAACTCGTTCAGCTATTTCTTACTGAGTTGTTAAGAATTCTTTCATTTGATGCCATTTTGGCGATTTCTTTCTTGCCACAAGTGATTGCTCCCATCGTAGCAAAGCAACATCAGGCAGTGTTGCTGCACAAATATTTACTAGGATTTGGTCCCACGATTCTGTGGAAATATTTTGTGTTTCTAACACAGATAAACAATTAGTTACTGCTGAGTATAATTTTTAAAACTCTTGGCTGGTCTCTTGCTGAATTTTTGGTAAATTCATTAAAATTGTTATTTGGTGTCTACCAATACTCTTTCATTTTCGTATCTTTCGACCATTGCTTTCCAAGCCAGATTAAAGTTTCCGTCATTTAAAGCGAAACGCTTGACGATACTGCCTGTTTCCCCCTTTGTTTTGTACCTGATATGGTACAGCTTTTGTGCTCAAGGAAGTGTATGATGGTTTATGTATACGGCAGTGAAGATGTCCTGGAAGGACGGCTATTGATCATAATCTCCTGAAGTTTATTCAGTATCACAAGCTAGTACTTTCAAGAATATGCCTGTATCTAGGTCTTCTTTTTGAGTTGTAACTACTCTCGGAGGAAGAGTAGTGGCTCTACATGGCCTTACAAATTTATTTGGTCTAATATCATTGCCTTCGTAATTTCGTATTGTTCGAAGCAGTTTTCATATTTGGCTGACGCAGAAGCTTTTATGTTTTCTGGGAGTTCAGCGTCGTCAGTATCTAGTACTGTATCGTATGCTGCCAGAAGGCGTGCCCATATGCTATCTATGCTTTGAATTTTTAAATTAAGAACCGATTCTATGTTGTCATTTATAGGGGAACCTGAAAATTTTGTGCAGTATCTAATAAAACTGTCACTTTCAGTTACGAACCTTGACAATGAATTATCTTTGTTTCTTTTTTGTTTGGCACCCTGCTTTGAGCGTGTAGCTTCTGCAGGTGTGCTTTGGGATCTATCATCATCAGCAATTTTTGGAAATTCCAATAATTGAAGTGTTCTTGGTTTAACCTCTTTTGACTTCTCAGATTGCACAATTAAAAAATTGGTAATATGAGCAAATGTGTAAAGAAAAATATAATTGCAGTTTTTATTATGAACTAATTAAATTATATAAATTTGCGAATGCGTATTCACCGCATAAATCATCTCAATAAATATTTGTATATAATTATTGTTATTACATTTTTATGTTTACCGTGTATAAGTTAAAATTTTTTGCGATATACTCGCGATTAATTTGTATTTGTATATTAGCTTTTAGTACGTGTACGTGATAAATAATAATAACCCAAAAATATAGGTGTGTATATATATATATGCCTATAGTTATGCTTTATGTTTGTTTGTTTCTTTGTCGTTTCTCTTATAGTTTCGCACAATTGTTATATATGTACATAAGTATGTATGTAATACGTACGTATACTAAATAAGTGCAAATATATAAACATTTAAATATGTAAGTACAAGTATGTATGCAAATATTTTGTAAATTACATCTACATACGTTTGCTCAAAAAGAACGCGAAAATAAATCTGGAATAAGTAATAGATGTATAAATGAGCATACGTTAAGTTTAATTTTCCTATGGGTATCCTTCATGTATGTATATACGTTGATTTTTTTTTATTTGCAAGTTTGTATACATATATTTAGAGAGAATCCCTGCCAACCACGGCTACCCACTTGTGTCAAATATTTCAATACAACTACACATTTTTTCTCTATGCACTAACACCAACGCACATTTTGGGGTTATTTTTTGTTTACCTAAATGCGATGAAAAAAAGTTTCTTTCATTTCTTGATTTATTTGAATGAGTGCGAAGGAGAAAACATAACTGTCAACAGTGCCAAAAGAAAATCCTAAAAATGGTAATAAACAAACGATTGAAACACGCATGTCATTCGGCTCGTACAACAAGAAGGTAAGTGAATGATTTTTATGTGATTTTGTTTTTAATAATTTGCAAATAATTACTTCATTTGTTTTTATAGCATTGGAAATCAGAACTGAATTGTAAATAGCCGCAGCAGCAATATCATCAGAAGAAGCAAATATAAATTGTAAAGTATGTGAGAAAAAGTGTGTGTTGTTTGAAATTGGATTGCGCAGTCCAATATAATACGCAAAATTAATTACATATGTACATAAGTATGTATTTTATGCGTTTAAGGCGGCCTGCACAATCCAATATAATATGTGAAAACAAATGTTTGCTTTATATTTTAAATAATCAAATAACCTTTGCTTTTAGAGTAAATTCTATTCGTATTTAATATATTTTATTTTTATACTCTCGCAACAAAGTTGCTAAGGAGAGTATTCTAGTTTTGTTCACATAACGGTTGTTTGTAAGTCCTAAAACTAAAAGAGTCAGATATAGGGTTATATATACCAAAGTGATCAGGGTGACGAGTAGAGTTGAAATCCGGATGTCTGTCTGTCCGTCCGTCCGTCTGTCCGTCCGTCCGTCCATGCAAGCTGTAACTTGAGTAAAAATTGAGATATCATGATGAAACTTGGTACACGTATTTCTTGGCTCCATAAGAAGATTAAGTTCGAAGATGGGCAAAATCGGCCAACTGCCACGCCCACAAAATGGCGAAAACCGAAAACCTATAAAGTGTCATAACTAAGCCATAAATAAAGATATTAAAGTGAAATTTGGCACAAAGGATCGCATTAGGGAGGGGCATATTTGGACGTAATTTTTTTTAGAAAAGTGGGCGTGGCCCCGCCCCCTACGAAGTTTTTTGAACATATCTCGGAAACTTCTATAGCTATGTCAACCAAACTCTATAGAGTCGTTTCTTTCCGGCATTTCCATATACAGTTCAAAAATGGAAGAAATCGGATAATAACCACGCCCACCTCCCATACAAAGGTTATGTTGAAAATCACTAAAAGTGCGTTAACGGACTAACAAAAAACGTCAGAAACACTAAATTTTACGGAAGAAATTGCAGAAGGAGGCTGCACCCAGACTTTTTTTAAAAATTGAAAATGGTCGTGGCGTCGCCCACTTATGGACTAAAAACCATATCTCAGGAACTACTAGACCGATTTCAATGAAATTCGGTATATAACATTTTCTTAACACTCTGATGACGAAGTACGAAATATGGGTGAAATCGGTTCAGAACCACTCCTTCTCCCAATATAACGCTATTTTGAATTCCATCTGATGCCTTCTCTGTATAATATATACATTAAGAACCAATGATGATAGCGGAATAAAACTTTACACAAATACGGTATTTGAAAAATATGTAAATGACGGATAATGAAATCTCGGTTATCACTTTATCATGCGAGAGTATAAAATATTCGGTGACAACCGAACTTAGCCCTTCCTTACTTGTTTCAGATATTATTAACCTTTTCTTTCAGATATTATTCATTTCATACAATTAATCTTTCTTTTTCTTTTAGATATTACAAATTCAATGTAATTATTATTTATTTGCAGGTATTAATAACCTTTATTTTGTTTCAATCTTTTTTCAGATATTTTTCTTTTATTTTCAGGTATCAATAATGTTTTTCTTTAATAAATCTTTTTTCAGATATTAAATATTTTTTTTAAATTAAATATATTTTTATTTATATAAATGTAATAAATTTTTTATAAATATATAAAAATAAAATAAAATAAAAATTTTAAAAATTAAAAAGTTTAGTTTGAAATTTTAAAAGTAGGAATCAAAAAGTGCAAGCCTGCATCAGCTATTTAAAAAGAGAAAATGCAACCCTGCAGCAGCCGTCGATTGAGGATATTAGAGCAGGACAGAAATACTTTTTTATATGACACTGCTGAATGAGCGCAACAGAGATGTATGATCACATGTATACGTACGTGTGAGGGAAAAACAGGGTAGGTTCTTCACGCGGCCTATGGCAAACTACCCACATGTTTACCCACTGATTATCTGGTTTTTTACCCGCTCATGATTGGCAGGGATAAGTAAGAGAGATGAGGAGAAAAGAGGGAAATGGTTGGATCGCGATATATGAACATGTGTATATGTACATAAATAAATATCCACTGTTATATAGTTGTTGTTCTTTTAGTTTTGACTTTGCTTATATGTTAAATTATCTTGCTTGTTGCTTTGTTAGCCCAAGGGGTATAGCCGAAACGTGAAAGTAAGAATACTTAACTTTGAAATATTGGTTTGGCTTTTTTTTTTCTGTAGTGCCTTTGAAGACACGAATTAAGCTTGAAGAAAGGTAGTTGAACAACAGTATTTTTTCAAAATTTTGGATACAGTTGACTTATGTACATACATATGTACGCGCAAAGTTTAATAGCCCATACATTTTTTTGCATGTATGTATATGCACATATGTATGTATTTTTTATTCGATTGAGTATATTTACTTATATACAGTAGTTTTCACGAAAATACATTATTAGTGCGACAGCTGACATGTTCTATCTTGCAAATTGAACGCTTCTGCAATACTTTCGTAGAACAGAATATTGTTAACAAAACACCAAATTCCCGTTATTTTTATTTTGCGTTACTTTCTTTAAGACATATTTCAATATTTGCACCAAAAGTCTCTTGTTCATTAAAATAGTAGTGCTTGACGGGAATAGTTAAAAAAAATTTAAAAAATGCGTGAGTATGAAGAGCTTGATCTGGCCGACAGGGTTAATGCTCGAAAATTCTACAAAAAAATGCGGCGACTAACAGAAGGTTTCAAGACCGAAGCATACTCTTGTAGAACCCAAGGAGGATATCTGGTGACAGATGCTAAGAGCTTACTAAAATTATGGAGGGAACACCTCTCCAGCCTGCCGAATGGCAATGAAAGTACAACTCCAGGAGAAGGCGAACCCGAATCCCCAATCAATGACAATGGAGCAGACGTTCCATTGGCCGACCATGAAGAAGTTCGAATAGCAATTACCCGTCTGAAGAACAACAAGGCAGCGGGGGCCGATGGATTGCCGTCCGAGCTATTCAAACACGGCGGCGAAGAACTGATAAGGAGCATGCATCAGCTTCTTTGTAAAATATGGTCGGACGAAAGCATGGCCAACGATTGGAATTTACATAATCAGTGGGATAAGCCTCCTCAACATCGCCTATAAGGTTCTATCGAGCGTATTATGTGTAAGATTAAAGTTCATCGTCAACAAACTGATTGGACCATATCAGTGTGGCTTTAGACCTGGTAAATCAACAACCGACCAGATATTCACCATTCGCCAAATTTTGGAAAAGACCCGTGAAAGGAGAATCGGCTTTCGGCAGCACGAAAAGGAGCTGCCTTTAAGCCGCGATGTCTGAATTTAGTATCCCCGAAAAACTAAAACGGCTGTGTAAACTGACGTTGAGCAAGACCAAAAGCTTCGTCAGGATCTGGAAAAACCTCTCCGAGCCATTCGATACCAAACGAGGTTTCAGACAAGGCGACTCTCTATCGTGTGACTTCTTCAATCCGCTGCTGGAGAAAATAATTTGAGCTGCAGAACTTAATCGAGCAGGTACAATCTTTTATAAGATGATATTGATATCATCGGCCTCAACACCCGCGCCGTTAGTTCTGTTTTCTCCAGATTGGACAAGAAAGCACAGAAAATGGGTCTGCCAGTGAACGAGGGCAAAGCGAAATATTTCCTTTCATCAAACAAACAGTTGTCGCACTCGCGACTTGGCTCTCACGTCACTGTTGACAGTCATAACTTTGAAGTCATAGATAATTTCGTCTATGTTGGAACCAGGGTAAACAGCACCAACAATGTCAGCCTGAAAATCCAACGCAGGATAACTCTTGCCAACAGGTGCTACTTCGGACTGAGTAGGCAGTTGAGAAGTAAAGTCCTCTCTCGACGAACAAAAGCCAAACTCTATAAGTCACTCATAATTCCCGTCCTGCTATATGGTGCCGAGGCTTGGACGATGTCAACAACTGAAGAGTCGACGTTGCAAGGTTTCGAAAGAAAAATTCTGCAAAGATTTATGGTCCTTTACGCGTAGGGCACGGCGAGTATCGCATTCGATGGAACGATGAACTGTATGAGTAATACGACGACATTGACATTGTTCAGCGAATTAAAAGACAGCGGCTACGCTGGCTAGATCATGTTGTCCAAAAGGACGAAAACACTCTAGCTCTGATAGTATTCGACGCCGCAGCCGCCAGGGAAGCAGAGGAAGAGCAAGACCTCTACTCCGTTGGAAGGAAAAGGTGGCCTCGCTTGGAATATCCAATCGGCGCCACGTAGCGAAAAGAAGAAACGACTGGCGCGCTGTTGTTATTTCGGCTATAATCGCGTAAGCGGTGTCTACGCCAGTAAAGAAGAAGAAGAAGAAGGTGCCGGTCTAAGAGGCTCGAAGGACCATTCGTTTGCTGCACTTAATTTCACTGGGTATTTGGGGATATACTTACTGTGAATTATGTATCCCTTGTTATTGAGTTAAACTATAGGTTTAAAATTTTCTTTTAGGAAAATGCTAATGCAGTAATTTATATGTATTTTCTTTTTGCGGGCAAACGTCAATAAAGTCGCTTGAAACAATTATGAATTATATTTTTCCAAACTATACACTGCTGCAGCTACTGCACACACATACACACACACAAACGGTCGGGATTCCAATTTTCAAAGTTAAAAGTGGACGTGCGGATTAGCGGTCGAAAATCTGGCGAAACGTTTCTTACACCGGCGAAAATCGAATTGGGGGCACCCCGATCTGACCAATCCTTTTTGATCGGTTGGGTGGTGAAAACGATTATTGGATGGTGTGTAGTGTGCTTGATAAGATGTATGATGTGGTATGGTTGCGTGGGGTTGCGTGGTGCGATGCTGTAATCTGTGTATGATGAATGTTGTGTTGTGTAATAAATGTCGTGTTGAGGGGCGAGATGTCATGAAGTCGCATAAACACACCTAAATAATAAAACTACATACAAACCGGGCGCGAACAAAAAACAAAAATACATAATTGCAATATCAAAACGGGCGCGAAGTTTTGAAACAAACTAAAAAAACAACAACAAACACACTAAAACCAGGCACGACCAATTGAAGCGGAGGAGAAGGAATTAGCATCAACGCCCTGAATACCCGCATACGCACCCGCACCTATATTATCCTTCTCAAAAACCCTTGCAGAAAGATAAAGTGAGTTGTATCGATTCCACTTATTATTATTGTATGTGTTGTGCGTGTGTATGTATGACTTAACTTAGAGTTTTATATATGTAATTACATAAAACCTGTAATAAAGTATCCGTTTGGTTAATATAACAAAACTGGTACCAAACGATAAGAATTTTCGTTTTGATTTTCAGAAAGAATCAAAATGCTGATATAAAATATATATACATTAGGCCGGGTCGATTTGTGGGGAAGCAAAAAAATCGCCCATTGCTCTATGAAAATCATATTCTAGGGATCAAAATAAGAAACTTTGCCGAAGGAACCATACCTCTGAAACGAATTCTGATGTCCCCCAATTTGGGTCGAACTTTTGGGTAGGGGCAAATTTTGAAATGGAATTGAAATTACCATTTCATTCTTATTACCTCTGAAAGTGAGGAGAACTAAGGCAATAACCACTATGGTATTTCAAAAAAAATATTAAGTGAAGTGACCATTCCAAATCAAAAAGTTTACAATGAATCCACCATCCTCTACACCGCAAGATGAAGCAACTACATCAACAACTATCGAAAACCCAATAAGTCATATGCCAAAGCATGATGTTACTGTTTTTGGTGTGTCTACTGATTTGACTGTTCTTAATTTACCAACCCATCTGGATATCTTGAGATATTATTTTTACTTAAGGGAACGTGCTAAATCAGAACAAAAAAAGTTTTCCCATAAATCATTCACTATTCAAGTACAAGATAAGTTGATTGGAATTTGGGAAAAACTTGGTATGGAAATAATGCTGAAAAAAAGTGTATTTAATAAATTAAATAAATTGCTTGACAAGTATCACGAGCAAATCAAGAGAAGAAACAACACCCAACAATTTACAGAGTGTGTAAAATCTCTGGAAACAATTTTTTACATTGGAACATGTAAATGCGATTTGAAGGCAGCTCCATGTGCATGCGGCTGGGTTCCCGAACGCCTCAAAGGGTTCATGCACGATCAACATAATCAGAGAAGGCTAAAAGTGAATGCATTGATGATGGGAACTGAAGAGCAAGGAGCAACGTCTATGTTAACAATGCCAACATACCAAGATCCCGATGATTCAACATACGCACCGCCACCGGTTCATGAAGATATGGATAGAAGCACAAGTTCACAATACACAGAGAGATACGATTGTTTTAACTTTGGCTTGGTATGTGACAGATTTGGCGTGCCTGACAGAGTAGCATCAGCATTGGGAACCGCTCTTTTGCAAGATTTTAAAACTAAAGATAAGCATGGGAAACCTCTCATCATGGATAAATCGAAAGTTCGCAGAGAAAAAGAGAAATGCAGACAAGAAGTGCTTCGCAAACGGTTAGATGATACCAATTTGTTAGCGTTTTCATTCCATAGCAGAAAAGATGATACTTTAACGATAGATAAAATTGATGAGAAGTATCTTACTAGGATGGTAAAAGAACCTCATCTTGTTATTTTGAGAGAACCCAATTTTGAATTGATTGGTTACTGGCTCACACGGTGGAATTATACGACGATTCGAATTGCTGTTAAAAAGACCATTGCATTGGTTTGTTTACCTTCTACACTTCAATGAACCTCCGTTTCGGCATTTGTTTGAAGCTTTGGATAAATAAACCAGCCCTGCGCCAAGATCGGCAACCGGAAAACTGAGCCGTCAAATCGAAACTTGTGAATCTCTTCCGGTAAGTTATTGCTATCACTCATTTATTATAATTGTCAACCATTTTTAATTATTTTATTATTATATATTCTTTAGGTGGTGGACGGCTTCCAGAAAATTGAGTTGCAAAATATGCCCCCTGCTCCAGATAAAAAAGAATTTTCCACCGATTCGAAGTACTTATACGACATGGCCCATGCAATTTCTAGCGGCGTGGTTCCGGTGGATCTGGCTAACATCAAACCAGGGGAAATTTTACATTCGGTGGCTCACCAAGGCCGCTAGATTATTGCGATTATATGTGACAACGGAAAATCCAGATGCAAATTTAAGAATTCTAGTTGAATTTATAATTAAATGTTATGTGCCAATGTACTTCAATATCAAGTATTACATCTCTGTCGTGTACGGCAGTGCATTATTTTTCAAGTTCATTGGTTGGTCACGATTTCTAGAACCTCGTTTACGCAAAATTGTCAATCAAGTAATTAAAGATAATTCATATTATGCGCATTCGGAAAATATCTTGTTATCAATGTTGTTTGATGATAGGAAAGAAAAGCGCGACTGTGCCATCAAGAAAATTCTTCGCTATCGAACCGATGTTGACGAGCCAATGGAACTTAGAGTTTATAAAAACCAGATATAAACTTTTATTGCACAAGTTATACGGAAATGATCAACTTGAATGATATAAATATCGTATTTGAACCACCATTCACGCGAAGCATTCCGTACGATACATTGAAAGAATATTTAAATCAAGATGATCCACCGTTTAATGATCCAAAAATTCCATCACACATACAAGGAACGGAACGACATGTTCAATTGCTAGCTAGCGTTTCCAAATGGGCTATACCGGAAAATGTAGAGGCTGTTATGGCGACGACATTAGAGAGCCGTGCGAAATTGCCCAGACTTGAAAGCAAAAAAGACTTCAAACCATATTTTTTTTAGTTTCTTTTCTATACTCACTTTTTCTATAACTCACTTATAAACATATGGTCTGACTAAATAAATTTCTTAAGAGAAAAAATAGATATTATTGTAAATAAATAAATAAAAATAAAGAAAAAACATAGCCATTTAGCTGATTTTTTCATGTAAAGGACAAAAATGGTGATTTTTTGAAATGATTGTAAGGGGAACCCAGGGGAGTTCCAGGGGGTGTGCCACTGGCATGGGTGGATCGGCCGTCCAAAATTAGTGGGGGTCGGAGCACTCTAAATGGGTCAAAGTGGGATTTTTCAAAATTTGTCCCTACCCAAAAGTTCGACCCAAATTGGGGGACGTCAAAATTCGTTTTAGAGGTATGATTCCTTCGGCAAAGTTTCTTACTCTGATCCCTAGAATATGATTTTCATAGAGCAATGGGCGATTTTAAAATCGACCCGCCCATATATACATATATATACATACATACATCTCCAAATATATATGTAAATAAAAATGTGAGTCTTATATGCTTTCCTTTGTGTTTCCAAACACAACAATTTAACAACCAGAATAACGAATTCAAGTTACTTACAAATTTGTCCAGCAATACCCCTTATGTTTAACAAAAACAATAAGCAGGATTTCTATGTAAGCAAAGGCACAAACATAAATTAGAATTAGGTGCTGAACACATAGAGCGCGACAGATTGTAAGGGACATCTGTCAAATATTAAAATACACACGTTTTTAAGGACACAGTTATTTAGACAGCTGCACGACTACACGACTGCAGGCCGTCAGCTGTCGCTCTCGCTAACTTCAATATATTTTTATATATGCCGAGGACAGAGAGGAGTGATGCCACTAATATGTAAAATTATTCAAAGCTCTAACAAATCTGACGTTATTTTACAAATAAAAGCATAAAATAGCTCTGTTATATCATTTTTAATAACAATTGATAATTTAAAACAAATAAATTTACCTATTTACTTATTTTTTGCATACAAAACTTCTCTTTGCACAAAATATTAAAATTTCATTCAAGTGAAAGGTATTACATAGTATGGCCACAACGAAATTGTGTTCCGTTTTCGCGCTTTCTTCTCAGAGCGAACATACATATATAGATATATTTGTACATATAATCAGAGAACTTTTATAATAGAGAAGGTTCACGGCGCGAAGAACGTAAAAATATTTTTGGCTAACTCGGTCGAGATGGAAGAGTTTCACCACTGCCAGCTCTGCAGCAGAAATTTTAACATTTTGCTTGATCAGAGCTGAGCGTGGAATAAAAATTATGCTCGAAACTATATATTGCTCTAACAGACGTATGTTCGCTTTTTTGCCTATATTTTTATACGTTTATATGCAAACATGTGTATTCGTATGAATTCTTTTTGTGCATATTAATGAATACATGTGCAATTGAATACATTTAAATTAAATTACTTTTTCAGAGCAATATTCGTAGTTAACGTAAAAATAAAGCCTATTTCTTAATTATTTTTTGTATTATAGATATATTCATACTTACATATTTGTATAACAAACTATTATAATATTATTTAAAAAAATAAATATATTACAATGGTGATAAATGAACATTAATCGTATATTTTATCATTCAAAACTTACATACTTATATTCACATGTGTCTTGACCATATATGTTTATGTTCGCTTCATGTCACCCCCAAAAACTACAAACATTGCTTTACAAAAACAACAATCGTTTGAAAAGGCATCATACATACTTATATGCGTACACATGTAAATATGTGCGTATGACATTCCCGCACAAATAATGCATACACAACATACATACTTATATGCGTTCACATGTAGATCTGTCATCCGCAAAAATTACAAATATTGTTCTAAAAAAACAACAAATGCCTGAAATAGCATCAGAGGCGTCACAAGTCAATATGGCAGCCAAATTTAGTAAATCTTACAACAAGAACAATTTCATTTAAGAACGTAGGCGCACTTTCAAGAGGCAAACTCGCTTAAAAGCGACTACCTTCACATCTCCCCGAGCATGCGTTTGCCCACAAGCTGCATTTCGCGACGACGGCAAATGCTAAAAATCATAAATTGAACAACTTTCTCATGCTTCTTCATAGAAAGAAGTGAGAAAAGTGGCAACATAGCTGTTGTCGATTTATATTTGTCAATTCTAAAATATTTTTCGGTGGCTCGCAAAAATCTGCGTCGATATGTATGCACGCTCATACATCTTATATATACACAATAATATGTACAAAAGAATTCATCCGAATACACATGTTTGCATATAAACGTATAAAAATATAAGCAAAGAGCGAACATATGTACGTCAGTTAGAGTATATATAGTTTTGAGCATAATTTTTATTCCACGCTCAGCTCTGTTCAAGCGAAAATGTTAAAATTTCTGCTGCCGAGCTGGCAGTAGTGAAACTCCTCCATCTCGACCGAGTTAGCCAAAAATATTTTTACGTTCTTCGCGCCGTGAACCTTCTCTGTTATAAACGTTCTCTGAATCTCTTCAACGAGCTCTCAGTTGCACAAAACACAGATACCCACATACGCATGTACATACAAGTCCACGTATTAGGGTGTACGTAATTACATAACATTCGGACATATGAAATATAAAGTAATTAACAGTGTGGTTCCTAATAATTAAATTAAGAGATTTAAAATTATAATGTAGATAAGTAATAGAAACATAAGGAAAAAAACACTATTCTATCGCAAGTAAATAAAAAAAGTTATTAATGAAACTAACAAGATAATCGGAAATAACAAACTGTGATTTACATAAATAAAAGAGTATTCAATTTTGTATACTTTATTGATTCATATAGATACTACAAATCAGTTTACACTGAGAAAAATTAATTTCCGTTTGAAAAATATTTTAATATACAAATAGTATATATTATAACAAAAATGACTAATAACGACACAAATCAAAATACACCTGCAGGAGCTACACGCTCAAAACAGGTTGTTACATTTATTTCGCAAAGTGACAGTTTATTAAAATACTGCACTAGATTTGCCTCTTCATCGAATCAAGAAAAATCTGAATCGTTATTAGAAATAAAAAGAAAATCTTTACAATTTTTGGACGGGAAACGGTCAAAATTCTAAAATTAAAATTCTGAAGTCGAAATTCCGGAATCAAAATTCTGGGTCGACAAAATTCTGGAAATCGGAATTCCGCAATTCCTTCGCCTTTTTTGGCTGCATTTCAAAATTCTGGTTTTTCATAATTCCGGAATTTACGTTTTCCAGAATTAATTATGGAAATTTTTTCCCCAAAATTTGAGCCAAATCGTGTATCTTATTTAAATTTGCTTATACATCCATAATATTATAACATAAACAAAACATAACCTCCAAAATAATTCCAAAATTCAAACATGTTTATCGGAAAGACAAAAAACAACATTATTAACAAATAAAGATCAAATAGATACTACATTAATGGATCATGAGAATGTTCATTTCTTTTTTTTCGTATAACATGTTCACAGCCATCGAATTGTGTGACAATACGCACGGTACATTTGTTTTTAATTCGTTCAGAACAAGTCCAGATAAATGTTTTCTTATTTTTTCGTTCCAAATACATAGAAGAAGTAGCCGTCGACGTTTAACATGTCTTTTCCTTTATTGGACTTCACCACAGTTGTTATTTCACAAAAATATTTAGCACGTTTTTATTAATGAAATCGTAGTAACACATTGCTTAGTCAGTACATACATATACCGTGGCTCCATCGCATAATCGGACAGAAGTTTATCTAATATTAATGTGCTCCAAGCATAAAGATAAAAAAGCAGAATGTACTGTTTTTTTCTATTATTTGCACTTCATAATACAGTTTCTCTCATCAATAAAAAAAACAACAGCTATCCTATATGATAACTGTAATTTTGAGTAGCAAAACATAAATATCTCAATTTTTTGCACTCAACGAATAATCGGACAAGTGAAAACAGAAATGCTAAATGTGCCGTTATTTTGTAAATGCGCACTTTACAATCACATTTTTTGGTCTTATTTAGTCATAAATTTTATTTAGTCACAGAAGAGTTTAGAATTTTGTGAATTATTTTTAAAATGGCTCCAAGCGGAAAGCAAACTTCGCTCGAAATAAGGCAACTAATAGTGAAATTGAATGGTGAAGGTAAAACCGTCCGAGAAATCGCTGAATTGGCAGGAAGAAGCAAATCCACGGTCCATGATGTGATCAAGAGGTTCCATCATGAGTTCAGATTGGCTAATAGAAGCAGAGAAGGTCAAGGCAAGATATTATCTGTGCGAGAAGAGCGTTCTATAGTAAAGGAAGTCGCAAAACATCCTTTCAAAACGGCAAAAGAACTTAAAAATTCTTTTAAAAATCGAAGTGGAAAAGATGTCTGCCTAAATACTATTCGTAATACGTTACACAAATACGATTACCATTGTAGAGTTGCAAGAAAAAAACCTTTTATTAGCCATCAAAATAAAAACAAAAGGAAATATGCTAGGGAGTATTTGTTAAAATCAGAAGACTTTTGGAATCAGGTAGTTTCACATTATTTCATCTCAAAATACATTTATTTTGATAGTTTTCCCTGTTTTTAGGTTTTATTCACTGATGAAAGCAAATTTAATTTGCATGGATCAGATGACAAAATTGTGTGGCGTAAACCAAATGCCGAATTTGCTCATAAAAATACAAAAGCTACTGTGAAGCACGGAGGGGGCTTTGTTATTGTTTGGGGGGCATGTCAAGTGCTGGAGTAGGCAATTTGCGTTTTATTGATGGTAAAATGGACAAATTTGGCTATCTCAATATTTTGAAGGAAAATGAAGTTGGGTTTCGCGAACAATTTTGTTTTTTATCAAGACAACGACCCCAAGCACACATCGGGCGTTGCAAAGCTTTAGTTGATACACAACTGCCCTAAACTAATACAAACACCACCGCAGAGCCCTGACCTTAATATAATCGAGCATTTGTGGGAGGAATTAGCTAGAAGAGTGTATCAAAAAAAGTTTAACACGTTAGGTGAGCAAAAGGAGGCCTTATTACAGGCATGAAATTCCATAAAGCCGGAGGTTTGTCAAAATTTGGTAAAATCTGTTCCACAGCGCTGTTCTGGATAACAAGGGTTATGCAACTAAGTATTGACTCCTTTTGTTTTATATATTAAGTGGTTCTATTTTGTTTTGTCCGATTATTCGTTGAGCATAAAAAATTTAATTGTTTTAGTTTTTTTATTTAAATTGACAGCTTATATTTAAAAAAGTTACCTTTTCTTTATCACTTAAGCAGACGATAATATGATTTATAAATAAAAGCGAAAAGCAACACATTCTGCTTTTTTATTTTAATGTTTGGAGGACATTTATGTTAGAAAAATTCTTGTCCGATTATGCGATGGAGCCACTGTATGTATATGTAGGTACATAGTAAACTAAATCATTATGGTAGTACAAAAAAGTAAATGAAGAACAACAAACAAAGAAATAACAATAACAAATACAATCATGCAATTGTAAAAAACTACTTACTAGACCATAAAACATATGATTACAGAATGGCAAAATTCTGTAATTAATGATTAAAAATGCGTGTTGATAACAAAAAAGCGCGCACTTTTTTGTTATCAAGACGCATTTTTAATCACTAATTACAGAATTTTTCCATTCAGAATTTTGCAATTTAGAATTTCGTTATCCAGAATTTTGAATTCCAGAATATTGACTTCCATAACTTTGATTCCCGGTGTTCCGACTTCCGGAATTATGAATGCAGAATTTCCAAAAAAGCAAAATTTTGACCCCAACCAACGCCATAGTAGATTCTGACGATTCAGATCTGCCACATAATTTTAAATCATCGGCTTTTGATATTTACGAAAATTGCTTAGACCCATATGAAGAATCGAAAGCTGTTATCTCCGATCAATTAAATCTAATAAAGCCAATTGCACCTACTCCACTTCCGAGAATAGAGCTGCCACAAATGCAACAATATTATCAGTTATCGATCATTGAGGGCGGTCAACATCCAAGTGTGCTCCGCAATTGCGACAATCTGCAAATAATCAAATCTGTGGTAATTCGTGGGTGCGTGTGCCGTGGGAGGCATTGATGTTGTCAACACGTTTCACATCGATTTCCTTGGTTAAGTGATAGCAATTGATAAAAATAATTCAAAACAAATCACATATTTAATCGAAGTTTGTTTTTTTTAAACAATAACAAATCAATTAAACACTCAAATAATTAAATTGCAGGGAGAAAAAAAACCCACATCAGCTGTTTTTTTACTTGTTATTTCTGCGTGTATTAAATCAGCTATTTTGTTCTAACAATTTCCAATTGCAATCAGCGCTGCCATACTGGTCAAATAAAAACAAAACACAATCAATAAAATTCTTATTCAAACTGCATTATCGACAAAACGACAGGTTTCTAATACCCAGTAGAGAAATCATTAGAAAATAAAAATGACTGAACCTCTTCATGAGGTGACGCCAGGAAACAGTCTCAGCTCATTTAGAGTAAATAAAATAAGATAATTAGAAAAAACTAACTCACTTCTAAATGAGAGGCTTAGAACCATTGTATTAACCTACAAGTAGCAAATCCTATCATTTTCACCCATACATACGCAAGCGAAAGCTTATAGAATGACAGAAATTACAATAAGAATGCAATAGAATGAGGGAAAACTCAGGGCAAAATCCCAGGCAGTTCGTTAGGGTTTCCTAAATATTCTACTACTAAAACGGCCAAATGCCTTAGAAAAGGCACGAGTGTGTTGCCGTGTTACGCTATCCAATTTGTTATTTTAAGTACGTTTTTGTTAAATTTTCAAATGTATTTCGATCATTGAAATTCATAAAGATTAAATTTACCTAGTTTTGATTAAAATTTTATTTATTAAAATATTTGTAAATCTTTTCTATTTTATTAAAAATATTTGAAGAATATATCTATTTTTGTTTAAATTAATGCAAATAGTTATGTTTAGTATTGTATATATTATATGGGTGAAAATAGGCCTCCGGGGGACCTTAATATCCAAAAAATATACTGCAACCTCTTTATTATTTTTAAATCCTTTTATTTAAATCTCTGTGCCGAAAAATCAACTATTTCGATCAGGTGATCTCAGCTGTTGACGACCATATGATTCTTTTGTTACTTGTATATTTCTACAATGCTTAGAACTTTGGAAGCGATGTGCAATCAGTTACATAAAGACAACATAGAATTAAAAAGAGAAAACGAAGAACTAAAATTTAGTAAAAGCAAGCATGTGAGTGTTGAAGCAAAACCTTCTAGTATGAATGTAGATAAAATATACGAAACCGATGAAGATGAGCTGGCTAAAGAAATTGAGTGGATACTCAAAAAGAAGCGCTCTTCAAAAAAACGTAAAGCTGATACTTCTCCAACAATTATTCTTCTTCTTCTTCTTAATTGGCGTAGACACCGCTTACGCGATTATAGCCGAGTTAACAACAGCGCGCCAGTCGTTTCTCCTTTTCGCTACGTGGCGCCAATTGGATATTCCAAGCGTAGCCAGGTCCTTCTCCACTTGGTCCTTCCAACGGAGTGGAGGTCTTCCTCTTCCTCTGCTTCCCCCGGCGGGTACAGCGTCGAATACTTTCAGAGCTGGAGTATTTTCGTCCATTCGGACAACATGACCTAGCCAGCGTAGCCGCTGTCTTTTAATTCGCTGAACTATGTCAATGTCGTCGTATATCTCGTACAGCTCATCGTTCCATCGAATGCGATATTCGCCGTGGCCAACGCGCAAAGGACCATAAATCTTTCGCAGAACTTTTCTCTCGAAAACTCGCAACGTCGACTCATCAGTTGTTGACATCGTCCAAGCCTCTGCACCATATAGCAGGACGGGAATTATGAGCGACTTATAGAGTTTGGCTTTTGTTCGTCGAGAGAGGACTTTACTTTTCAATTGCCTACTCAGTCCGAAGTAGCACCTGTTGGCAAAGCAATCCTGCGTTGGATTTCCAGGCTGACATTGTTGGTGGTGTTAATACTGGTTCCTAAATAGACGAAATTATCTACAACTTCAAAGTTATGACTGTCAACAGTGACGTGAGTGCCAAGTCGCGAGTGCGACGACTGTTTGTTTGATGACAGGAGATATTTCGTCTTGCCCTCGTTCACTGCCAGACCCATTTGTTTTGCTTCCTTGTCTAGTCTGGAGAAAGCAGAACTAACGGCGCGGGTGTTAAGGCCGATGATATCAATATCATCAGCATACGCCAGCTGCTGGCTCTTTTAAAAGATGGTACCTTCTCTACTAAGTTCTGCAGCTCGAACTATTTTCTCCAGAAGCAGGTTGAAAAAGTCACACGATAGGGAATCGCCTTGTCTGAAACCTCGTTTGGTATCGAACGGCTCGGAGAGGTCCTTCCCGATTCTGACGGAGCTCTTCGTGTTGCTCAGCGTCAGTTTACACAGCCGTATTAGTTTTGCGGGGATACCAAATTCAGACATCGCGGCATAGAGGCAGTTCCTTTTCGTGCTGTCGAAAACAACTTTGAAATCGACGAAGAGGTGGTGTGTGTCGATTCTCCTTTCACGGCTCTTTTCCAAGATTTGGCGCATGGCGAATATCTGGTCGGTTGCTGATTTTCCAGGTCTAAAGCCACACTGATAAGGTCCAATCAGTTTGTTGACGGTGGGCTTTAATCTTTCACACAATACGCTCGATAGAACCTTATATGCGATGTTGAGGAGGCTAATCCACGGTAGTTGGCGCAGATTGTGGGGTCTCCTTTTTTATGGATTGGGCATAGCACACTTAAATTCCAATCGTTGGGCATGCTTTCGTCCGACCATATTTTACAAAGAAGCTGATGCATGCTCCTTATCAGTTCTTCGCCGCCGTGTTTGAATAGCTCGGCCGGTAATCCATCGGCCCCGCCGCTTTGTTGTTCTTCAGGCGGGTAATTGCTATTCGAACTTCTTCATGGTCGGGCAATGGGACGTCTGCTCCATCGTCATCGATTGGGGAATCGGGTTCGCCTTCTCCTGGTGTTGTGCATTCACTGCCATTCAGCAGGCTGGAGAAGTGTTCCCTCCATAATTTAAGTATGCTCTGGGCATCGGTCACTAGATCACCTTTGGGGGTTCTACAAGAGTTTGCTCCGGTCTTGAAACCTTCTGTAAGCCGCCGCATTTTTTCGTAGAATTTTCGAGCATTACCCCTGTCGGCCAGCTTATCAAGCTCTTCATACTCACGCATTTCGGCCTCTTTCTTTTTCTGTCTGCAGATGCGTCTCGCTTCCTCTTCAATTCTCGGTATCTATCCCATCCCGCACGTGTTGTGGTCGATCGTAACGTTGCGAGGTAGGCAGCCTGTTTTCTCTCCGCTGCGGCGCGGCACTCTTCGTCGTACCAGTTGTTCTTTTGCACTTTCCGAAAACCAAGGGTTTCGGATGCAGCTGTACGTAAGGAGTTTGAAATGCCGTCCCACAGTTCCCTTATACCGAGTTGTTGATGAGTGCTCTCAGAGAGCAGGAGTGCAAGCCGAGTAGAAAATCGTTCGGCAGTCTGTTGTGATTGCAGCTTTTCGACGTGGAACCTTCCTTGTGTTTGTTGGCGTGCGTTTTTTTGCTGCACAGAGGCGGGTGCGAATCTTGGCTGCAACAAGATAGTGGTCCGAGTCGATGTTAGGACCTCGGAGCGCACGCACATCTAAAACACTGGAGACGTGTCTTCCGTCTATCACAACATGATCGATCTGGTTGGTAGTTTTTCGATCCGGAGACAGCCAGGTAGCTTGATGAATTTTTTTGTGCTGGAATCTAGTACTACAGATAACCATATTTCGGGCCCCGGCGAAGTCGATCAGCCTCAACCCATTTGGGGATGTTTCCTCGTGGAGGCTGAATTTACCGACCATAGTGCCAAAGATACCTTCTTTGCCCACCCTGGCGTTGAAGTCGCCAAGCACGATTTTGACATCGTGGCGGGGGCATCTCTCATAAGTGCGTTCCAAACACTCATAAAAGGCATCTTTGGTCACATCGTCCTTCTCATCCGTCGGAGCGTGGGCGCAGATCAGCGATATGTTGAAGAACCTCGCTTTGATGCGGATTGTGGCTGGGACGTTCATTCACCGGAGTGAATGATAGTACTCGGCGACGGAGTCTCTCTCCCACCACGAATCCCACACCAAACTTGCGCTCCTTTATATGGCCACTGTAGTAAATGTCACAAGGACCTACTCGTCTTTGTCCTTGTCCCGTCCATCGCATTTCTTGGACGGCGGTGATGTCAGCCTTTATTTTCACGAGGACATCAACCAGCTGGGCAGCGGCACCTTCCCAATTAAGGGACCGGACATTCCAGGTGCATGCCCTTAAATCGTAGTCCTTATTTCGTTTGCCGTGGTCGTCATCAAAAGGGGGTCTCTCATCCGAGGCTGGTTGTTACTGTTCATTGGGTTGGCTTTTTACGTGGCGGGTCCCAAACCCAGCGCACAACCCTATGCAGGGGATGTTTCGCCTTCTCACTTTAGCTCACCTTCGAACGGATGTTCTTAGGCTAACCAGAGGATACTTGGTCAAAGACCGGAAGTCGTGAGCTGCTTGAGTCATACGTAAAAGAATCGTTTCTGGCCACTCCCAAGTGAATGGCGATCAGAGAACTTTCCTCACTTGCGTGAACTTCTACACATGACCCCATCCTCCCACAATTATTAGCCCTGCGAAAAATAAAAATAAAGAGCAGGCGGGCAACAATGATACTAAAACCCACCGCCCATCTCCTATTATAATAAACGACGTAAAGGATTTTAATAAATTACATTGTAATATTACAGATCTAATAAATAAAAACTTTTTAATAAAGCTAAAATTTCATGGTTTTAATGTCATAAATGCAATTAATAAGCTTAAATGGAAGACTAAAGAACCGTTAGATATGCTTTTAGTAGTATTTGATGCTACCGAAGACATTAAAACAATTCACCAGATCAAAATCATTCTTAGTACCGTTGTCATAGTTGTGTCTATTAAAGCATCTAAATTAATTCCACAGTGCAAAAACTGTGAAGCTTTTGGACAAACAAAAATCTTCTGTGGTACGCCATCGAGGTGCAGAAAAGCAGAAAAAGACCCTGCTTATTGTTGTAGTGCGGCGATTCTCATCCTGCAAGCTACCGTGGTGGTGTCGTCGCAAAAGAACTGCAAAAACTTGGAGATAAGAAGAATGGTAATTCCAATGAATGTCAACGCTCCGACGAACAAACCCGTTGTGAACACAGGAGAAGTAAAATCCCTTCCTTCCGTTTCTAAAGTTTCATTTGCGCAATTGGCTAAACAAGGCCATACAAATTCAATTCAAAAAAGTAGTCCGTTATCCCAAATTTTGGATAAACTAAATGAGCAAGAAAAAGTATTTAAGTCCTTTAATCAGCGGCTCAATGCTTTTGAGTACCATCTACAATTTATTTATGAACAGTAACTCTTTGAGAATAATGCTATGGAACGCTTATGATTTTTCCAAAAGTAAAAATGAATTAAAAGTTATTCTACACGACAGAAATATTGATATGTGTCTATTATCTGATACGCATTTTTCGAAACATTCATTTTCAATAAACTACCGAAACTCAACATATATATTAAAGATTGCTCAGACCTAAGCTTTGACCATTCCCTAGTGCTACTAACTCTGTATGAAAATCCATTTATTTCGGCCGCAAACCAACGTTATGTAATAAACACACTAATTGGTATAAATTTAAAAGTATAGTGAATAAAGTCGACCCAAGGCTTAAGCACATATCGACTTGTATTGAATTGGACTGTGAGGTTGAAGATTTCACAAAAATAATTCAAAACGCTGCGTGGATGAGCACACCAAATACCATTTTTCCATTATTTAATGTGAAATAAATGGGTAGAAACGAATTAGTGAAGTGTTAGTGGATATAAAAGTTAAAAATATAACTATAAAATTCATTATAAAAGAGGGAAACACGCATTTTGAGTAGTTGAATTTTTGAACTTTAAATGCAAATATCTCGAAAACCATACGTCAGCGGCAACTACATATATATATTTTTTTTCTTAATCTGGAGGACCTCCTCTATCCATACATACCCATTTTAACCCTGAAATCGAGGGATGCTATTCTAAATTTACCCCGTTTATTTGTTATAAAATGAATAAATTTTTAGTTTTTTCTATCTGTTTCAAAAGATGTATATTTATCATTAAATATACATTGCATATCAGAATATTTTTCTGTTTACGCAAATAAAAAAATTAATGCTAAAGCTTAAAATGCGCCTAATTCATATCAAAAATGTTTACATACACCAATGATTATTTATATAATTGAAAAGTAATAACAATAGTTTTAACGGTTTTTGGCCTACATTTTGTTGCAATTATTGTCCCTAGACGTCGACGTATCCACCCCCACTCGATTTCTAGCATTATTTCCGGATATTTTGACCCACTAAGTCGATAATCCAGTTTTTTGGCTTTATTTTGATGAAATCCGATGTTTTCGAATACGGTTTTCCGAAAAGTTCAAGATATTTTGAATAAGATTAATATCTTGTGATAGCGGGACCTATAGAGTTATTTTTAATTCTATAACCACCATTCACGTACAAGATAAGACGTGTGTTTCGGGTAGAAACTGCTTAATAGCAGTTGAAGTTCAACATTCGTGCAGTGAAATACAAAAAAATATTAAAGAAAAATGGAGGACGGGTAAAATAACTATTTTAATTAATGTTAAATTAATTTTAATTAATATTTTTTTATAAATTTTTTGAAAAAATAAAGTTACAACAAAAAAGCAATTCGAAAAATTGGTGGAGTTAATGGAGAAGTTTCCAGAAGTAGGAAGAGGAAAGCCAATCTTCGCAAAGATTTTAATTTTTTTTTGGTTATTTAACACACAAAGTAATATTTTTTTATTTTATTTTTAATTATTCTGGAATGAAGTAATATTTTATATTTTTGTATCATAGTTTAAGTTTACATTAAAAAATTAAGTGATATTGTTATTCAATGAATATATTTAAATAAATATATAAAATTTAAATATATGCCTGAATAATAGCACAATAGAAACAATAAATGAATGAATATTGTGCAATTCGCTACAAGCATTCACAATTTTCGTAGCCTTTTCGGGAGTGTAATGTAAACCTCGTATAGATAAATGACATCGAAATCTGCTCTTGAGTACACCAATTGTCCGCTCTACAATATTCCGGGCCTTTGAGTGTACTGTATTGTAGCGTACTTGGGGTGAAGAAGCTTCCGCCAAGCGATAAGGCGTCATTAAAAATTTGTGCAGAGGATAGCCAGCGTCGCCTAAGAAATTACATTACTCCAATTATTTAGCAATAAATACGATAAAGTCTTACCCAAGATCCAAGTGTTATTCTGTATGTTGTTCTGTAAATGCACTTTCAAATCGCTAACATTGAAAACAAAAGAGTCATGATTTGCGCCTGCATGCTAAAAATTTTAAGAAATTATATCATTTTGTTTCTAATATAATTCAGATTTTATACATGCAATCATCACGTTTAAACTTTAGTAGCCCTTTCTGTTAAGATAAAAATGTTGCAACCAACTACTCCCGGGAAAGCACTTTTTGAATAAAATGAAACTTTTGAAGCGTTTTGCTCCTCCTCAGTCATTTGAATTTTAATCCATTGGGCACAAATACCTTGTTCAATTATATTTGGAACCTCTTTAATTACTAAAGATATCGTAGGTTGCGCCAACCCAATGTTAAAATCATTTCCACTGCATTTTTGATACCCACCGTCAGCAAGGAAACGCAGAGTTGCGCATAATTTTAATATAGGAGGTATGGCCGTTCCTCGCACACGTTGGTGGAAATGTTCCTTCATCTCATTCAGTAAAAAACAAAATGCTTCTTTATTTAATCGAAAATAACTTATGAATCTGCAACAAATATTATTAAAAAGCCACTCAATTGTGAAAAAACTATGGCTTACTTTGCATTTGGAAGCTCCAATGGATTTGAGTGATCACGAAGTCTTTTTCGTATACGTAGCACATCAATTTTGCCCCCAATATTGCCCCAATATATCCATTTTTTATTTATTTTAATATTTATTCACTTTTTCGCGAGCGACAACTGAATTCGATTGTTTAAATATGTCGTCTAAAAATTTTTTAGCTGTTTCACTATCTGTCAAATTTCCCTTTCTTAGGTTGGCAACGCCAATCATACTACTTCGACTGAACTTAGTTGAAGTTCGCAATACCGAAAAAGAGTTTGGTTGATCTGAAGTTGAATTACCTTAACTTCAATTCGACCAAGTCGGGTTGAAAACCGCAATAGGGGCATAATGCTAAAGAATTAAGCTTGTCTGAACGGATTTTTCTTCTTTGCGGGTTTTTTAATCTTTTTAGTTGTGAGAAGGATCGTTTAGCAGAGCAGTTAGTAATCATTAAGCGTGAAATATTCTAAACGCCACGTCTATATTCGGGAAAACGCACTTTACTTTATCTTTAATAATCATTTCATATAGATCGGAATGGGTGACCTTTGTTTCTGAAAATTCATATTTTATTCGAAAATACTTGTGAAAATGATTGAATTCGCAGAGGAAGTTTTCATTAAAGTCTTTTGGGTAAGATTCTAAGAGCAATTGGATATCTTTTTCATATTCTGAACATGGCTTATTTAGATCCGCAAAAAATGAAAACTTTGTGAAACTTGTTGGTATACATCGCCTCTTCTTTGTACTTGAGCATTAAGTGTGTCAATTATTACACTGAACGTCTCAATGCGGGATTTGTCTCTAGGACTCAAATCAAGTTCCTCTGCATTTCCATCATTTACTTGTTTCTTCCTAATTCGTCTTCGAGTTTCCTTTCCCCATTGGGAAACATTTTTCTTGCCTCGACTTGAAATTTTTCAAATTGATTCCTCATTTCAACGAGATGACCCGATAAAGAATGATACAAATTGGAACACGTTTTAAGATCTAATCCCTCTTTTTGGTGTCCTTTACTGGTGCGATGAAAAACTTGTAGATAGAATTCATTCCACAAAGTGAGCATAAGTATAAACTCAAAATCTTGCATTTTGTTTGAAATATTTTGTGATTCTAACCTGGTCTCACCTTTTTGGTTTGTGTCCTCAGCAATTTCGTCTAAAGCATCCAAAATTTTCGGATAGGATTGTAATATTGCACTCGTAGCTACAGCGTGAGCTTCCCAACGAGTGTCCGACAGCGACTTCAGAACGCTATCGTTGCCTATTAATTCTTTTAAAACTGCCCAACGAAGAGTAGAAGCCGAAAAAAAATTGTATGACAACTTCACAATTGAAAAAAAATCAATCAACAGCACTACGACCAATAAAGTTTAGAGTATGTGCAGCGCATGGTATAAATACAGCATATTTATTATGCTCTAAAATTTTTTGCTGCATCATCAAGACTCATCATGTCCCCTAAAGGCCAAACCACGTTCTGCAAGCGTTTGTATAACTGCAATAACTCGTTGCAATACATTTTGCCAATATTTTCTTTCTTCTTTCACTTGTGCCTCTAGATTTTTGGGGATCCCTAGATCTTGTCTTCGACTCAAATAAGTTAGCATAAAGTCCTTATGAGCTGAACTATTTTCGGTGCTCAATTGCAATTACGTTGCGCCAATCACTAAATCCGTCAGCTGCAGATTGGCTCGGCGCTGTAGCGATTGATTTGTTGCAAACAAAGCAATACAAAGATCTTTTTGTTTTTGAATACAGTAACCATTCCCGGTTATATGTTTCACCGTTGGCTTTTTTACCGAAAAATAGTCGTGGTGTGCAAAAACGGAGACTTTACCACTAGCATACATATGTACGGCAATTTTTGAAACTTCAGGAATCGCAACAATGACAGGTTCAGATTTATCGGGAACAGGAACGTCTGTAGTACTGTTTTTATCAAGAAAGCAGATGATAAAGATTGAGATTCTTGACATTCATTATTATCTTTACCAGATTCTAACTGATTGGTTGGAAAAAAGATTTCATTTTTGGGAGTGCATCTGTTTTTTTCTTCTTCAGCTCTGCCTGTTTGCGTTTTTGCGCGCCATTGAGATGATGGCGTTTCATTTTTAATATAGATGATTAGTATCAATAACAAATATCACCTTCTGTATACGTACGGTGCCCTTTGGAACCTGAAATAAATTAGTTATAGTTAAAAAAATATATAATATGGGCTTTTATTGCGTATGTGTAGGCAGTGTATAGTAGGTTATTACAAAGTAATAAACAAAGTGCAAAAGACATCGAACCTTTTTGTGAAATGAAATGTATTTTTTTTTTGTGTACAGGTCAATCGAAACCTAGGCCAATCGATAGAAAATATTATCTAAAACCATAATTACTCTTTGAAAAAATGTCGTAAATCTCATAATTTCCGAGATATTTCCGTGTGAAGTCATAAAATCAAAAAATACGATACTCGGTAGGTAAGTAGTAGTCGGTTACCGACTGTCGGTACTTATTGCGCCGGCGACTGATGTGCTGAACACATTGAGCGCGACACGACATGGCAGCACGACAGTGAGCTGAAATTGGCATCGTAAATCCTACTACATGAACATTTGTAAGAAGGCAGTGACATAACAATGGCCGGCATGTACACAAAACAACGCAGTTGTCCATTTTGCATGTACACAATTTCGTTGTGGCCATACTAATACCTTTCACTTCAATGTAATTTGGGGCATGGGCAGGGCTCTGCGGGGGTGTATGAAGGGTCACTCCCGGACTGCTCGCGCCTTGTGCTTTCGGACAAATTTTTTGTGGATGAATCTCGATAAAATGGAGGTATAAAATGAAACACCTGTAGAGGATGGAGGCCCCTGGAGGACAGAGGCCCCAAGCACGTGCTTGTAGCGCTTATACGTCCGCCACTGATAACAAGTGTCAAACTATAAGTTTTTTATATAAAAATGCTTGAAACATAAACTAAGTAAAAGTGGTTGACCCTCAAAGAAAAATGTTTAACTTAGAATAATATGAAGTTTTGCGCTATATAAAAGCACTCTGTAGAGTGCGTGGGTTTTTTTTTGCCAAGTGTATGTAGCACCATTAAAACTAAACGAAACTGCATGGGCCGAAACGAATGAACAGAAAGCTACCGTATTTGCAAATCATTTGAGGAACACATGTACGCCTAACGATGGGTATGAGATAAGCTGTGAAAATAGTTGGTTGGATCCACATATCAGCATTTCTTCTGTTACTATTAAAGAAATTAAAAATCTTATAGGGAACACAAGACTCAAAAAAGCACCTGAGTACGATTTAATAAATGGAGAAATATTATGCAATTTACCAAAGAATTGTATAAAAAAACTTGTAAACATTATAAACAGTGCTTTATGCCTAAGAAACGAGCCATCGCTTTGGAAAGTATTTGAAGTCATAATAACACCTTAGCCGGGTAAGCCAGTACACAATGTTACATCATATAGACCAGTTTCGCTGCTGCCAGCTTTATCTGAAATCTTTGAGAATGTACTTATAAATAGCCTCAAACCAATAATCTCTCATAAACACCTAATACCAGAACATCAATTAGGCTTCCGTGACCACCATTCAACAATTGACCAGGTACCGAATCGTGAATTTCGTTGAAAATACAATCCATAAAAAGAACATTTGATGGGCGGCCTTTTAGGACGTGTCTCAAGCTTTTGACAAAGTTTGGCATACGGGTCTACTGCTCAAATTGAAACACATGCCACCCAAATAATTTTGTGAAATAATTGCTTCATACTTAAAAGATAGATACTTCCGCATTAAACAAGAGGATGTATATTCAAACTTGCAACCGATAGAAGCGGGTGTTTCCCAGGGAAGCATGTTGGGGCCAATGCTTTATATGCTTTTTACCAGTGACCTCCCATCTGATTCTAGTTATATGACAGCGACATTTGCGGATGATACAGCTTTGTTAGCAGCTGGAGAGTCAACTTCAGTATCTAGTCGACGAGTGCAGACAGCAGCCAACGCAATTACTAAGTGAGCATCTAAGTGGCGCATAAAATTAAACTACACCAAATCAATTCATGTCAACATTACCTTGAAAAAGACGGCATATTGTCCAATTTATATAAATAACATTCCTATACCACATCATAACAGTGCTAAGTACCTAGGTATCACCTTAGATGCTAAGCTACGCTGGAAAGAGCATGTCAAAAAAAAAGAAGCGAGCTTGATATAAAATTTGGCAAACTTTACCACCTAGTTATCAATTCAGAACAAACTGTTAATATATCAAGTTCTAAAGCCAGTTTGGGCCTACGGAGCCCAACTATGGGGTTGGTCAAGTCAAAGCTGTATTGCCAGCATTCAGCGATTTCAAAGTAAGGTACTAAGGAGTTAAGTTAATGCTCCTTGGTACATTAGATCTGCTGACCTGCACCGTGATCTAGGCGTGAATTCAGTGGCAAAAGAAATTTCGAAAATAGTAAAGTCTCACGAACTGAGGCTTAGACAGCACGTTAATGAGGAAGCATCCAGACTCATCAGAAATCAGTAGCAGCAAATGTATTTCTAAACATTTAGCTTTTTTTTAGACTGGAATTGTTGTTAGTATTTTATTTTTATATGCTAGGTACAATGTAAAATAACAAAAAAAAAAACAAAAAAAAAAACGTTAACTTCCGCTGCGAAGCTATATACCCTTCACAGGTGCATTTCTTTTAGTAACTATGTGTTCAGTTTATATGGAAGCTATATGCTATAGTAATCCGATCTGAAAAATTTTTGCGGAGATTATATTATTACCTTAAGCAGTAATCCATGTCAAACTTCGTGATAATACCACGTCAAATGCGAAAGTTTTCCATACAAGCCCTTATATGGCAGTTGGATGCTATAGTAAGCCGATCTGAACATTTTCTTCGGATATTACATTTTTTTTATTGAGTTATAAAATTCATAAGAAATAAAAATTTTTCCCAAAAATAATCAAATTTTAACTGTTAATATCTTTTCAACGTTTGGGTTTACGAAAAAATCATAATAGACCTTTTTTGTAGAGCATTCAATTTCCTACAAAATCTAAGGAACAAGATATTTTTTCAAGTAATTGGAAGCGAGATATAAATTTTTCTATCTGATAATAAGAAAAAATAGAAAACTGTATGTAGGAGGACCTTCCCGTTACAATTAAAAACTCATGTTTGGAGAGGCTTTCTTAGAGGTGTCTAGGAACCTATTTTTCCGAGTACGAAACGAAAAAAAAAAATTTTTTTTTTGAATCACTCTAATGACCATATTCACTTTCGAAAATTCAAATCATATTATCACTGATCATTAATAACAAGTGCATACAGTGCATCACTAAAGTAAGTATGCACCATAATTATCAGCCGAATATGTGAATTTATTTCCAAAATAATTCGAAATTTTTTAATCAAAATATTTATGCAAGTGCTATTCAAGATCTCTTACAAGAATATAAAAGACACGATGCCGACAAATTGTTCCTTTATCTCATCTGGCGTCATTTCGAAGAAAACGGTAAAAATCATCTAACCAACGTATGTATGCAGCGCTCAAATTTATGTGTTTCGTTAGGCTTTGTTTGAATTATTTGCGAGAAAGACCATCAAATTTGTTTCATTGTGTAGGCACGAACCTTTTTTAAAGTTATAAAGTAAATTTAAATTAAAAAAGCACTTTCACAAAATATGAAGGATTTAATAATACAATTGTACAAAGATAATAAAAAACAAATCCAAATTGCAAAAGACGTTAATAAAAGCCAAAAATTATTGAAAAATTTAAAAGAGAAGCTAATACCAAGAATCAACCAAGAACTGGGCGCCCGAAAATTTTCACGGAGCAGGAATGCAGAATAATTGTAGCAAATTCGATCTTCAAAACATGACCGGCACAGTTAAACATGATGGTGGCTAAATAATGGTGTGGGGTTGTATGGCGGCTTCTGGTGTAAGAAATTTGGTTGTGATTGAAAGGATAATGGATGAAACTGGTTATCTCAACATTTTTAAGGATAATTTAAAGAAAAGTGCATTAAAATTGGGGCTTGTGCCATCATTTGCCTTCCAATAGGACAATAACCCCAAACATACAGCTCTAATTGTCAGAGAATGGCTGCTGTATAACACACCCAAGCAACTAAAAACACCACCTTAATCGCCAGATTTGAATGTTATTGAACATTTGTGTGAACATCTTGACAGACAAATAAGGAAACATGAAATAAAGGGCAAAAATGACTTAAGGAAAGCACTTTTGGAGGAATGGGGAAAGATTGCAATTTCTCTGACTCAGAATCTGGTAAACTCTATGCCATCGCGGTTAAAAGCTGTCAAAAAGAGTAAAGGCTATCCAACGAAATATTAAAAGTTCATCATAATTTTAAAAATTTTTCTTGAATTCGGTTTTCGATTGAATGCATAGTCGTACTATTTTTGTGATGTGATTTCAAGACTTTTTTCATATTTAGTGGATCTGGCTATAACAAGAATTACTTTTTTATTATTTTTAGTTGCAAATATGTATTGTAGATAAGACTTTGAAAAATAAATAAAATTTCATTTTGTTTTCGCATTATTACTTTTGAATTTTATTTCTTTTGTACCAGGTGAAATCAGCGCTGCATACTTACCTTAGTGATACACTGTATGTAAATATGCTCGCTTGACATTGGCACACAAATAATGCATACACAAACTTACATACAGATTTGCGTAAACATGTAGATACATATGTCACCCGCAAAAATCACAAACATTGTTCTAGAAAAACAACTATTGTCTCAATTAGCATCAGCTGCGACACAAGTCAATATGGTAGCCAAACAGTCGATGCCCAAATTTGTAGAAAAACACACAACAGCAACATTTTCATTCATGAACGCAAGCGCCTTTTCAAAGGCAAACTCGCGTCATTCATAAAAGCAAACACCATTACATCTCCCCGAGCATGCCTTTGCCTACAAGCGTCTTTTCGCGACGGTTATAAATTGAACAACTGTTTCTTCACAGAAAGAGAAAAAAAGGCAACATAGCTGTTGTCGATTTATAATATTTGTCAATTCTAAAATATTTTTCCGTGGCTGGCAAAAATCTGCGGCGATATGGAAGCACGCTCATACATACATGTACACAAGTTTGTTGGTAAAACTGTTAGAGCAGCAAGGGAAGCGGTGACAATCGGCGCTCACTCGCTTATTTTTCCGGCACAGCTCGGATTTTCTACCAACAATACAATGTTGTGACGCTTTGTCGCCGCGTCGGTCCGTCGACACATTGACTCTTTGACAAAACGTGAGCTTCGCCCTTGGTTGTATGTGTCAACGGAAATTTAGCATGATGTGCTGAAAACAATGAGCGGAACAGACTGCAAACGACATCTGTCGAATATTAAAATACACACGTTCTTATAGACACAGTTACTTTGACAGCTGCACGACTACACGACTGCACGCCGACAGTTGTCGCTCTCGCTAACCTCACTATATTTTTATATTTGCCGACGACAGAGAGGAGTGATGCCACTAATATGTAAAATGTAAAATTATAAAAAATTCTCTTTGAACAAAATATTAAAATTTCATTCAAGTGAAAGGTATTAGTATGGCCACAATGAAATTGTGTACATGCAAAATGGACAGCTTTGTTGTCTTGTGTACATGCCGGCCATTGTTATGTCGCTGCCTTCTTACAAATGCTCATGTAGAAGGATTCACGACGCCATTTACAGTTCACTGTCGTGCTGCCTTGTCGTGTCGCGCTCTATGTGTTCAGCACACAATGTACCTATTTACATACATATTTTGCATATTGACAAATTTACAAACATTATACGTATGGTCTGTGATATTTGTTTACATGCAAATTAATTCCCGCAACGAGGGAATTAATAAAAAAATATATGTTTTATATCGGCGAACGCGCGGATGAAATAAGAACATGTGTGGTTCTAGTGGATTGCCAGATACAGTACAACAGAACAGACAGTACACTACAACAGAACTCACCTCATCATTACACCAACCCACTAAACAAAAAGGAGGGACAACAGGATAGCAAACACATTCGCTTACGCAATTCGTTCGACACTATTTCGATTCCCCACTGCGCCGCGTAGACATTACTTTCGTTTTGATATATCCCGCTCTAAACTGCGCTGTTAGCAGCTTTCTTTCGTTGTACCAAATTCGCCAGAACTTAACGTGATTCAACAACAACAACAACCAACGATACTACAGTTCCAATTCTATAGGCAAATATTTAAACTTATATTGTATTTTAAAATATCGAAAATTAAAGTTAATTGTATACAAACTACTCGTGCATTTTCATTTGTATGCTTAATCGCGGGTGTAAGTGAATTGTGCATACCCTACCCAATTGGGGAGTTAAACATGGTCCTTCGAGCCTAAAAGACAGGCACTATAAATTAACAGCCACAAACTAAAGCAAAACAGAAACCGGTGAAGTGTGGGGACTCGGCAAAAATACATATACATATACAACTGCGGAGAAAAAAACATAGAATTATAAAAAACGAATAGACAAAGTGCAGTGACACAAACAAAAAACATCAATAAACCAAAACAGCCTAGAGTGCTGAAATTAAAAAAAAAAAAAAGTGTAGCGGCTCTCAAAATATGTGCATACAAATACAACATATGTACATATAAAACACATAAATCGGGCGCGAAAGGTTAAAGCGCCTAAATAATAAAACAACACACAAAACATATAAGAACATATAGTTAATTTATACAGCGTATATGTATGAATGTAAAAATTACAGATCTAAATGTAATGCTTGTAATACACAAAAAAAAAATATATATATTAACCAAACTGTTAGAAAATCCGAAAAGAGTTCGGTAAAATCAATAACTTATCTTAATGCCATCTATGCTTAGGTTTGTGTATTCGAACACACTTTTTCCAGCAACACTAATTATTCCCAGTATTTACTTCCAAACATTTTTGGGCAACATCCCTCTGTAAGTAAGTAAGCAGGATTGAAATAGAGAGAAAAACAAATAAAAAATAAACACAAACATTCATACATACATACATACATGCATATTAAAATACCATATACAAAGTAAACGTACATACATATATACTTACAGGGATGACCCACTTACTTACCGAACAAGTGTGATTGCATTGCTATATTTTATATGCTAAATTATATGATTACAAATATTCCGATTTCGTGCCCTCTCGCTAAAGCGAAATAATATAAAAACGCTTACATACATACAAACATACATGTCATACAAACTGCCTGGGCTATACCCTATATACATTGGGTCTATTAGATATTAAACTTGTGCAAAAATGTTAAAAAAAAAAACAAGTTGTCTATCATGTTGAAATAAATAAAAAGATTAAGTGAAATTACCAGTAAAATAAATTATAAACACAAATACTTAATTGATTTAATTCTAGCAATTAAACAAAAACGCAGCTCAACATAAATAAATAATTGAACATATATGTATTTGCATACATATTCGTATATACATATACACATTATCAAAGTCCACATTGGCAATTGGCATACAAAAAGCGAATTGATCTCTCTAACGAGCTCACAATTGCTTAAGAACAAAAAAAACCAAACAGAATTACAAAAAACGCTTATGAACAAAGCACATTGATCTCTTCAACGAGCTCTCAATTGCACAAAAATAAATACATACAAGTCCAAGTATTAGGGTGTGCCTAAATACTAACACAAGGACGGAAGAAGTTTTAATAAATGAAAATTGCTGATTTGACAAAAATAAATCGTCTAAATACTAAATAAATAAAATCAAAGACATTTTCAAACTTAAAACTAAAATATATAAATATATATTATTATTTGCAAATTTTTTTAAGCAAAAAAAAAAAAACAACAAAATGGCTAATAACAAAAAAAATCAACATACAACTGTAGGAGCTAAACGTTCAAAACAGGCTTTTAAATTTATTTCAGAAAGTGACAGTTTCACAAGATACTGCACTAGATTCGCCTCCTCACCGATTCACGAAAACTCTGAATCGTTATTAGAAGTAAAAGGCCAAAATCTTAAAAATTTTTGGACTCGCTTTCAAACGGCTCATGACGCCATTGTAGATTCTGACGATTCAGATCTACCACAAACCTTTAAATTATCTGCTACCGCAATATACGAAAAATGCTTGGACCAATACGAAGAAACAAAAGCTATGATCTCCGATCAACTGAAGCTAATAAAAGCAATATCACCTACTCTACAGTAGAGTAGAGCTGCCACAAATGCAACAATATCAAGAGGCAAGTTCAGGCATCCACCTCGAGGTGCCCGCATGTGACACAGAAACATTTTATGGAGGTTATGAAGAATGACCGTCCTTCCGGGACATATTTACAGCCGTTTACATCAACCATCCACAACTATCAAAAGCACAAACATTGTATCACCTCCGATACAAGACAAAAGGTCAAGCAGGCATATATTATAATAGTAAAACAGTTCGCTCTTAATGACGACAATTTCAATTTGGCTTGGGAAGCTCTAAAAGCTAGATATGCAAACGACAGAATGCTGGTCGATAAGCAGGTAACGACACTAATGAACTTGCCAAAAATTAATAAAGGAACAAGTGTAGAATTCATCCACTGTTTCAAATTGTTTGTCAATTCTATCGACACTAAATATTCTCACAGGCAGCTGGGACCCAATTCTGGTGAACATTTGCACCGCCGCATTACCAGAAAAGTCGTTACTTCTATGGGAGCAATCGCTCTCATTACGAAAAAAGTGCCCAACGTACCAACAAATGAAAGATTTTCTCACCATCCAATATGAAATTGCGGAAAGGTTAGAAGAAAAAATAATCAAAACTAAAAACGACAAAAATGGAAGCTTAAATAGACCCCAAGCTAGAAGCAAAAACAAATCAAATAGAATTTTAAAAAAATACAATCGTTCACATCGGAACAAAGAAAACATATGTCATGCGAACTATGCACTAGAGGGCATAAGCTTAAAACTTGCGAGAAGTTTAAAAAATTAAACATTAACGAACGGAACAACCTTGTCAGATCAAAAAGACTCTGCACAAACTGCTTGTCCCATACACACAATCTGAAAACTTGCAAAAGCAAATTTAATTGCTTATATTGTCACAAAAGACACAATTCTATGCTTCATTACAGCAGATATTCTATCCTACCCCAAAGAAGCGCTTATACACAAATAACCCCGGGTATAACTTCAAAAGCAAATCCCGAAAAACAAAATTTGAAAAATTGTCAAGAGACAACATGTTGTTCAAAGGCACAAAAAGTTCAAACGCTGCACAGCGAAGTACAAAGTGGACTAGTTATAGAACCAGTTACCACCAGACCAACTCAGGTTGAGAACAAAAACCTCAATTCACAATTAAGTTAATCGCAAAAGTTAAAGAAACTTCCATTAGCAAACAAAACTATAAAAGATCAGTATTGTGAGCACTTCTCTAAAGCCACAACTACTGGATCAAATAATGGCCGGTACGTCGTTCGACTACCACTCAAGCCACGATTTTCCAACACTCCACGAAATGGCAGCAAAACTAAAGCCAGATTCTCTCTGACAAACTCATATAAAAACGCAAATATATGTAACTTTTCGACCCCGCAGGATGGCTTTCGCCAAAAATGATACAAAATCCTGATTCAAACAATCTTGAGCTACATATATGACGCGCTACTACTTGCTAAATTAATGCATACGCACTTAAACACAATATGTAACAAAATTTTCCCGAAGGGATAGAGAATCGACACTTCTCATAAAATATTGCCTAATAAGTAGTTTCTTAAATTCTAAAATAGGAAAAAAAAACTAACAAAAGCTGAGATCGCTCTTATCGTAACTACATAAGCGCTCCTCATAAGGGTAGTTGGTGAGAATCTGTTGTACAACTTGAAAATTCCACTAAAAAAAAATTATAATTCTAATGAAGCCGTTCCCAATTACCGCCCATCCTCTCGCAAGATCCCTCATAGTAATTTCATAGTCCTAAATCTAGGGCAAAGGAGTACCCATTTTGGCCACATCTGAGCCAAGCGTGGAGTTACTATCCTTCATAAGCCGAGAATAAATTAAATGGAAACAATTGCCGATCATACAGGAAAGGCTACTAATAAACAATAGATATACCAAACCGTTAAAATAAGAAATTCTAAAAAACTGCTAATAAAATTAATAAAAGCAAACAACTTGTTTGCTGTAATAATACAATAATTCGTCAAAACACGCAAAAACAATTACTACCTCAAGCACCAATAATTACACAAAATACCGTTTTTTATTAAAACCAAATCGCTTCTTACAGCTAATATTCTGCGCCCTCGGCTACTCCACCAACAGTAAGCCGAATTATATGTTTCTTGACTACATACAAAACTAGGCAAAATATTCGCCTAGGGGGCCCAGGATGTTTAAATGAGTTAAGCATCCACCCCCTCTACTCGGTAAAAGTGGCGCATCCTAATAACAGAGCTCAATTCACCACAGCTGCTGATGACACTATAACAGAACTCACCTCATCATTACACCAACCCACTAAACAAAAAGGAGGGACAACGGGATAGCAGACACATTCGCTTACGCAATTCGTTCGACACTATTTCGATTCCCCACTGCGCCGCGTAGACATTACTTTCGTTTTGTTATATCCCGCTCTATACTGCGCTGTTAGCAGCTTTCGTTCGTTGTACCAAATTCGCCAGAACTTAACGTGATTCAACAACAACAACCAAAGATACTACAGTTCCAATTCTATAGGCAAATATTTAAACTTATATTGTATTTTAAAATATCGAAAATTAAAGTTAATATGTTATGTTTTTTAATTCATCATAATGTAAAATTGTTGGATTTAAAATTCCAATTTTACCAAAAGTTACTTTATTTATTAAATTTTGCAGTTCATGTATAAAATATTGATTTCGTTTTCTTTTAATTTTCCTGTTTGCGGTATCGCCTTTAATATTATTTACTGTGTCAGTTAATTCTGTTATTATTTTAAAAATTTCTGAATTTGTTGTAATTTGCATATTATTATTTATTACCAGTTAGTCCAATTTGTTATTAATTTTTACAAAGTCGTCATGGTCTGGTGTACCGGCTATCCATTTCCAAAGTGTTCCTAATTCATTTAAACCCCTTTTTTGCCGAATATGGGTTTGTTTTAATTGTTCTAATAAAGTTTTAATTATCAAAATTTCAGATTCTGTTTCCTGTGTAATAATTTCTAAAATTTCTGTTTTCGTTTGCTATTATATTTTCAAAACAAGATAAATTAGTAATGTGAAATATGTCCCCGTATTTCTCATAAATGGAAACATCTCCATTTTCGATAAGTACGTAGTCTTGTCGGGTATGGTCTATAACACCAGCGGCTGCTGAGCTGATTAGTGCAGTCAAAATTAAAATGATCAATTTGGAAACCTATAATAATTATGATTTTATATTATCTTTATGAATAATTCTATTTCTATTATTAATTATTATTTTATTCTCTAAATTTTCCTTAACTTGCTGTTTTTTATATCTACGCTCTAATTTATTTTTTTCTCCTATTATTTTCTCGTAAAAGATTTGGCCGGGATGATATTGCTTATCTGAGCTATGTTTATTATGAAACATTAGCATTTTCTCCTGTGTTTGCTTTAAAGTTGTTGGCAAATTTTCATGGTTTATTTTATTATAAAGTACTTCATTTGGTTTAAAATTCGTTACTGAATGTATTGTTGTATTGTATTTTTGCGCTGCTCTAAGTATTGTTTCTAAATTACTGACAATATTGTATTCTTCTTTCATACATCTGGCTATTTCAATTATTGTTGAATGGACTCTTTCAACTTGTCCATTAGTTATGTTGTGCCGTGGATTACAAAAATAAATTTCAATATTTAACCTTTGCATTAAGGACTTAAATGTTGGTGTGGTAAAGCTTGGTTCATTGTCTAAAGTAATTTGTTTTACATCTGTGAAGCTTTGAAGCAATTCTAAAACCTTTTCTTTGGACCTTTTCATTGGAAAAAGTTTTATAAATACAAATTTGTTTTGAAAAGTTTGTTTAAGAGGTTCTTGGACTTCATGCAAATCTTCAACTGTGCAGTGAAACCCCGCCACTAGCTTTGGCTGAATATATTCTTTCAAAATTGTTAATAAGTTTTCTACTGTATCAAATTCTATTAAATGCTTTTTATTTCCAAAGGTTTCAATTAACTCATGGACCGTAAATCTATTCTTACACAATATTATTTGTTGTTTAAATTGATTAATGGGTTTTTGTGTTTCCTGTATTTGAAAGCTTTCACTACTCTGTGCTGAATGTTGAGATTCCTGACTTTGGGAATCATCGGAAATGTTATATAATTCAGGACGCGACAATGCGTCAGCAACAATATTGGATTTACCGGGTTGGTATACAAATTTTAGAGAAAATTCTTTAATAATTGCTTGCCATCTTTTCATTTTTGGATTAGGATTGCGGGGTGATAAAGCAAATGTTAATGGTTGGTGATCAATATGTATTTCCAAATTGGTTACGCCATAGAGGCAATTTCGTAGATTTTTTAATGCCCAAACGATCATTGCAGATATTCCTTCCTCATCTAGAGTTATTTAAAATTTTTTTGATTTATTTTTTGAAATCCTACCGTTTTCTCCTGATTTGTCAAAGGTTTGGCTATTGCAGCATAGTTTTTAACACACTTACTATAATATCCTGCAAGTCCCATGAATCATCTTAATGCTCGCAAACTTTTTGGTATTGGATAGTTTAAAATTAATTTTATTTTATTTGGGTCTGTTTTGATGACATTTCGAGTTACTATATAACCTAAAAACTCTATTTCTTCCGCAAAAAATTTTGATTTTTCTAATGAAATTTTCATATTAGCTTTTTTCAATATTTTTGTAACTGTTTCTAAATCCTTTAAGTGTTGAGTTACATTTTTCGAAAAAATAATTATATCATCCATATAAACGTGACAGATTTTTCCTATATATTCTCGCAATATATCGTCCATTGCTCTCTGAAAAATTCTAGGGGCATTTTTTAATCCAAAAGGCATCCTCAAAAATTCATATTTGCCATTATTAACGGAAAAGGCTGTTTTCTCAATATCGTTTTCTGTCATCAAAATTTGATGAAATCCTGATTCTAGATCAATGGTTGAAAAATATTTTGCTGCGCCTAGATTAGACAGTATTACGTCAGAAATTGTATGCTCATTTATTTTTTTGTAGTCAATTACCATTCTAAGTTTTGGTGTTCCATTATCATTTGTACCCTTTTTTGGTACCACCCGAAATGGTGAGTTATATAGACTTTTACTAGGTCTTATTATATTATCGTTAATCATTTTATTTATTCCTTCATTAACAAACGAGTTTACAGATAAGGGATATGGACATTGCCCGCTGCATATCGGATCCTCATTTTTCATTCTTTCCGCTTTTACAGTTGTCATGAAGGGAAAGCTTGTATTGATATTTGAATGCGTTTGAGCAATTTTTTCTTTTATTTTTTTTTAAGTTCAGTTAATTTTTCATATTGATTTTCAGTATTTAACTTTTCGGAATACTTTTCCGAATAATAATCATTATCGTTATTAATTTCTGAGCCTCTTCACCCAGTATCGAATAGTTATCATTCATGTTGCCGGCAAATTCATCGGCTGGCGTTGTAGAACATTTTCGTTCCACAATATTTTCTTTATAATTACTTTTTTCATTGTGCTGGTATAAATCGTCAGCTGGCGTTTTAGCATCTTTTTGTCTCCAAATAAATTTTTTTAGTATAATATTGCCGGTAAAATCTTCGGTTGGCGGAGTAGAACTTCTTTGTTCCACAATATATTTTTTATTTAATTTGCCGTTATTATCATCGGCTGGCTTATTGGAAGCTTCGTGCTCTTTAGTTTTATTTTCAAAATAAATATTCATACTTCTGTTTTCATTTTCCAAGTTATTCTTTACTCTGTAATTAATTTTCCCATTGGACACATCGATAAGTGCCTCAATATTTTTAAGGAAATGGTATCCCTAAAGAAGATCAGATTCTAATCCCTTTATTTCAAAGAAGATTTCTTCGACTCCAAATATGGTTATTAAGTGGTAAAATTTGCTAATGGAATAGCCATTCACGGTTTTTATGCGCTAATGGCTAATTCGTTTTTATTATTATAAATCCCAGGCTTAATGTAGCATGAGGTTGCTCCCGTATCGACTAGAGCTTTTAAATTTTTATTTAATTTGCAGTCATGTAATTTGAGTTAGGGGAGTTCATCCCCTCTTCGCCTAAAATATGGCTCTCATTCATATTATTAATTCTCTGACTCTTCTCTTGCGAGCGAAAGCTATGATTACTTTCTCTACGCCGCTTTACCCCATGTGCTTCCTGATTTTGTCCCCTATTGGCCTGAAAGTTTGCATAGGTTTTATATTTTGATTAAAGTTGCTATTTCCTTGTTGTTAATAAAAATTACTATTGCCTTGTTGTCCCTCCACATTAAAATCTCTATTATGAAGTCTGGATACAGATGGATCTATATCCATAGGAGTTGGTTTCGGAAAATTATAATGTATATTGTTATTTGGAGGGTTGTTCCTTTGAGGTGATCTTAAATTGTTGTTAGTATAAATTGAGTTTGACCTGTCTCTTTCATACATAAAATTTTGAGCAAACCGGGCTCTTTGATTATTTGATTCAAGTTCCTGTACTTTTTCTAAAGCGTCAGGTAAATCTTGTGGGTTAAGAGAGAATATTATGTCTCGTAATGGGGTGTTTAGTCCTGTTATAAAAATTCTTAAGGCATGTTCCCTATTCTTCTTGTTTAATTCTTTTGTCAGGTCTGCGTTATTTCCGTGTGTCATGATAGTTTTATTTATTAATAGCGTAAATTTTTTGTTGACGAGGTTGTAATATTCTACAACCGACATTGCACCCTGCCTTAAGATTTTTAGTACTTGTTCGATTATATGTATTGGACGTTTGTCCGCATATGCAAAGTCTAGACGAGATAGAATTGCATCGAAATTGAGGACTGTTCCGTGGTTAGTTAATGCTTCGTTGCATCATGTGTTATTTTATTTCTAAGTATTGTGATTGCAGCAAAGTATTTTCTACTGCCCCTCACGTATAGACTCATAGCGTTAAGCGCTGCCTCTCTCCAACTAACATATAAATTCATCCTAGCAGTAAATTTAGGTACGGATTTAACTACGTCTAACGTTTCTTGACAGGCTATATTATCGTCTATCGTCTGTACTAGAAATTCGGTTGCACTATTGGTACTGACTACTATTTGTGAGCGTAATTGCCCTACTTCCTCGCGTAATGCTATGTTGCTGTCAGCAATAAGACAAGTTATTAGGTCTACGGTCAAAGCGTCACCGTTAGCGATTTTGTCTAGTTTTGGTTTCAAGTTTTTTTTGTTAATTATTTTTATTTTATCCCTTATGGGAAGAGGTGCTTTTTTATTTTGGAGGGTCTGGAGTTCAGAATCGCAGAATTAAGCTTTATTATAAACCGGAGGGTTCCCCTTGCGGTGGTGAATCGCGGTTTCAATATATTTTTGTTATGTGGCTGGTCGAGCCTTTAATTATTGTTTTATTAAAAAAATTTTGGTTGAATTAATTTTTTTATAATTCTCTGGAGGGTTCCTTGGGTGGTTAATCGCAGAAAATTTTTAATTGTTATAAGCTGGAGGGTTCCCCCGAGGGTGGTGAATCGCAGCTTTTAATTATGTAATTTATTGGTTGTACAAACCATTAGTTATAGTCTTTAGTTTTTTTGCTTTTGAGTTTAGGACATTCCCTAATATCGTGATCGCCCTTACAAAAGTCGCAATATGACAGTTTTTTTATATGTAATACTTGGGCTATTTCCCATTTCTAATAGAGTATATTCTAAATATAGTTAATTTTAATTTAAACTTACAAATGTATTCTCTCGCTGTCTCAGTTATAATTCCCGCTAATGATGCAATTGTTGCCGCTGTTGACACCTCCGCTAATGTTCTTACCACTGCTGCTGTTACTGTTGTTGATTGTTCTTAACGTAACTTTTTACTTTAGTAGGCACTTTAACTTGGTGTAAATTATTTTTTTATAAGACAATTTTAACTTCACTTTGCACTTTTTACTTTAGTAGGCACTTTTTTGAACTCGTGCCCCACGTTGGGCGCCAATTAATTCCCGCAACGAGGGAATTAAAAAAAATATATGTTTTATATTCGCGAACGCGCGGGTGCAATAAGATGCCTTCTTGTGAGGGCGAGCGATGTTGTTTTGATAATAATGGATAATTAGATTCAGAACGGAAAAAGCATATCGAATTCTTAAATAATCAAAAACATTTATTAAGATTTTTAATTAATGAGACAGTGTAATTGCAAAATGCAAAGATTCAATTTTATTTACAGTTATGGTAAGGTTCCTATGCGGAGGCTGTCATTAACTTGCACACATAATTATATATGAGCACATGTGCGACCGCTAGATCTTTTAAGATGATATCAAAACTTTTAATGTAAATGCATAAGTTTAAAACTAATTACGTTAAACTAATATAAATTATTTGGATAATAATACAAAATATACTCTATTATATACTATATTTTGAATGATTTTATGGAATCATCATGAAATACATACTATGTATGTAAATTTTACGTATGTACGTAAATTTTAATATACATACGTATATACTTACTTATACGAGGTGTGTTCAAAAAGTAACGCGAATTTTGTGTTTTTTCAAAAATTATTTATTTATTCATGAATATCTATTTTGTCCCCTTCAAAGTAATCCCCATGAGATATTATACACTTGTGCCAACGGTTTTTCCAATCTTCGAAGCACTTCAAAAAATATTTTTTTTATCTTCTTCAGCTCCTCCTTCGATGCCGTCTTTATCTCGTCAAGAGAAGCGTAACGTCGTCCTTTCATGGGCCTCTTCAGTTTAGGGAATAAGAAAAGGTCACAGGGGGCCAGATCTGGGGAATACGGTGGCTGCGGCATCATTAGTGTGTTGTTTTTGGCCAAAAAGGGGCGCACAAGTAACGATGTGTGAGCAGGAGCGTTACCTTGGTGCAAAAGCCAATTTTTGTTCTTCCACAAATCCGGGCGTTTCTGGCGGATTGCTTCGCGCAAATTGCGCATAACTTGCAGGTCGATATGTTTAGGTCCTCAGCAGCTTCTCTAACGGTGATTCGACGATTGGCCAATTCCATTATCTCCACTTCATTAATTTTTTCGTCTGTTGTTGACATACTCGGGCGTCCGGCACGCTCTTCGTCGTTCACATCTTCTCGGCCTTCTGAGAACATTTTGTACCACCGATAAACGTTGCATCGGTCCAAGGTAGCTTCTCCGTATGCCACAGTCAACATTCGGAATGCATCCGCGCACTTAATTTCGTTTTTCACACAAAATTTGATACAGGTTCTTTGATCCATTTTTTTGAATAGGTAAAAATCGAAGACGATCCAAAACACGAGCAAGCAAATCAGCTGTCAACAATTAAATGAACATTCAATATGGCCGAGCTTGTCGGCATAAGTGAGAGACATGAGTACCAACATAACGCCACAAAAAATTCGAAATTCGAATATACGTAACCCGTGAAAATTCAAAATTCGCAATACTTTTTGAACACCTCGTATACTAAGTATATGCTTTGATACCAAATATGTACCGATCATATGTACATATGTATGTATATAAATTATATGCCGAGTCGGTTGTGCATAGAAAATAAACGAATTCTTTACATTGAAATTAGCATTATATTTCTCATTTAACACCGAAAATGCTCAATTCTGCATGCATTATTACCTAAATATTTAATTAATGTAGGTTTAATAAGTTATATATTTACATATTTATTTGCTGGGCATTATATGTTTGATGACATATTAAAAGACCAAGCCGTCGCGCATATTCACGTACATATGTATGTATGTATGTATGTATGTATGTATGTATGAATGTATGTAATTATGTGTGCATGTAAGCAAATATGAACAGACCATACGCAGTGGGACTTGGAAGTAGGAAAGAATTGGATACTTCCTACTGAAAAAATAAGTAGAGGTACTTTCCTACAGTAATACTATCTAATTTCGTTTTTCTGATCAATGTCATTGGAGCGAAGGACCTCCACTTCGCTCACGAATTCATATGACGGAAAGTACTTTCCCCACACCTAATTTTGATTAATTCAGTAGGTAGTTACTATAGACCTAATATTTCGTGTGCTTCGAAGTACTTTCCCCACACCAATAATTTATTAATTCGGTAACTACTTACTATAAACCCAGTATTTCGTATACTTCGAAGTACTTTCCTCCAAACTATTTTTTCCATTACTAGTAACTGCTTACTATAAACCCAGTATTTCGTATACTTCGAAGACCTTTCCTTCAAACTATTTTTTCTATTACATACTAGAAACTAAACCTACCAATAGCAGAAACAGTGGACACCATTAATTTTATTTAAATATTTTATTTTTTAGATTTTAATATGGAGTTTGTTTTAAAATGACGATTTTCCGCCAGTTTTAAAGCTTGACACAAGTCTTTAACAAACTCGCCATGGGAACCTCCTTCTTTCATTGATGCCTCTGAAATCATAAAAAATTTGAGAAAATATGTATATATTTTTTCCTTTCTAAAATTATATACCAAACAAGCAGTCGATTAACCCCTTGCAATCCTTTAAGGGGTATTTGGAATGAATGCCATCGTAGTTCAACTGAACAATAACACTCCTTTCGAAAATACCCTCAATAGATTTAATAATCTCCGTTTTTTTATTTTTAATGATTTTTATCTATAGAAAAATAGGTACAATATTTATTAGTCAAATAGTGAAACTTAAGGGATTATATAGACAACTTACATAGTCTGCACTGGAACCTGCCACTATATCTGCATTCAGTTTTTTTAATGCTTCCAAGTTGGACAACGGGAACACACTTCTCGTTCCATAGGAGCCTACATCTTTTTCAAATAGCTGCTTAAACATCGCCAACGTTTCTGCTTGTTGATGTTTTGGTTGCTCTTTATGATGTTTTGGTTGGCTATAATAATATCAAGTTTTTCTAATAAACACAAACATTTTGATTAAAAACATTGAAATTATGAACTTTGTTTTTGACATTACCTTCTAATTTAGAGTCATTCGTTGCTTTTATATTGGTAAACTCGCTAGAAGCGATAAAGAAATCAGAATCGGGGATTTGCGACTTAAATAAAGACATCTGCAATTAAACATAAGTGTAACAATTTTCATTTAAAACATATAAAATTATTAGATATCTAAAATTTGTAAAAATATTACCAGATGACGTTATGAAGAATGGGCATCTTGACGATTTTTTCTCCATAAGGCAAAGCTGTATATTTATAATTTATATCACTTATTTTGAATATTTCTAAATCAGAACATATATCTTTACTCGCTATCACTATTCCTAATGCTGACAAAGATTGGACTGGTTGCGTGAAAAAATTATCAAAGTTCAAAACTCTATTGCTCACTATATATTTCTCATCATCTATTTGCTTAAATTCCTTAATTTTGAAGGGAATGCAAGGAGTTATACAGCAGTAATTATTGGGTTGAATTGTTGATAAAAAAAAATGGCTTTCAAATGAAATTATTTCTCCCGATTTGTTTTAAAACCAACCACTGGACTTGTTGATGACACTACTACTTCATTTACATATAAATTATTAAGCTGTTGAAGAACTCTTGTTGGGCATTTAATTTTGTTTTTTATGTCTTGCATGAAATTCTCAAACTTGTATGCAGTAAAGTCCATGATAAACCCTATTTCTCTTATGCACTGCGGTAAATGCAGCAAATTATGTACATTATAAGTAACTGTCTTCTCAGAGTAGAGCTGGGGAAACAGAATTACAAATTTCTTTAATAGCTGGTCGCTTACATCCAACTTATCAAAATATCTTTTTTTAGAACATAACAAACGATAGGCGCAATGTAAAATTAAAAAATGATTGTAAAGCTTATCACTAATAATGCCTTTCAAAATAATAGGGCCAGTATACAAAAGAAACTGCCTAAACTCAGTTGCCTTCCAGAATTTTAATTCATCGAGGCTTCTTGGTTTTCTTGAAAATTCTTTTGGCATAAAAGTACCTAAAGCAAGTAAACGTTTTGAAATTAGTTCTTTATCTTTTTTTTGCAATTTGAAATTATTTGTTTTACGGTTTATAATGCATATCAGCATTGTTACTCCTAGATCCAATAAGTGCATGGGATCTACAGGAAACTGCGATACCATTTTTATTCCAAGCTTTTCGAGTTCTGAAGGAATATTTTTAAACATGTTATTATGATGTTCTGGGTGCACACGATTTTTAAAATCTAAATCCGTCCTTTCATCGCACCTTTTTGTGCTATAAACCACAACCTGTTCAATTATTTTCCCTTTCTGTGTGCATTTGTGGCAACCATAATGAGCATTGTGACCTACAACCCCTGTAACATAAGCTCTTGCAGGGACGTCACAAATAAATGCTCTTATCATTACAGCTATAGGTTTTTTATTGATGAGAACTCCTTCTTGCATTATTTTTTTTAAATCATTATTAAAACCATGTAGGTATTGATCTACACTTACCGGTTTAGAGCCACCGATAAACGCTCCTATTAAAAATACATATTTTTCTTGCATATTTTCTAAAGAGCCTAATATTGGCCATAGCGACCTTTTGGAACTTTTAAATAAAGGAAGACCATCAATGCCTATATCTATCACTATTTCAGACATGTTTTTAATCCTATCAAAAATTTTTTGTAAATGATAGCTAATGCCTATATGGAAATATTCGTCAGGATGAACGCTTTTTACAATAATTTTGTCGTTTTGTCCTATTAGACCAGGTAACGACAAAAAAAAAAAATAAAATTGATAATAATGAGTTTACTGAATTTCTACTTGGGCTGTACTCAAAGTACCACTTTTTCAGTTTATATTTTAAATCATTTTTGTTTTAAGTTAGATGAACTTGGATTATCTAGAAAACAACAAACACTTGGTAATTAAAAAAAAAAGTTTAACTTACTATCATCAATTTCATTGGAAATGTCTTCCATAAATATTTCGTGTTTATTGGAAATGTTTTCCATAAATATATCATTGCTTGTAGATTCTGATTGCGCATTTTGTAGTTGCATTCTAGCTAAAAGCGCAGCTCCTAATCTTTTTATATGACGTTTGCCGAAACCGAGTATCATCTGATAATATTATTAGTATGTACGATATGTACCTGTATATAACATATTTAATAAAATTTAATGATTAATAAGATTTGATGTTAGTACTTACCTTGATAACTATATATGTATATATGTATATCTCCACTTTTATATCTATGCATTTTATATTTATTGCTTAATTTATTTGCAACACCCACAAACAAAATTCTTCTTTAAAGTGACAAATAACTTCATGGACGAGATCGTTTACAATAAAATGCCGTTACTTCTAGAAAAAAAAATTCAACATATCAAATACAACAACAGAAATTTGTACAAGCATACAATTTGCTGAAATCGTATTGTGGTTGGTAATGAGTTTTATTTTTCAAGTGAAATTTAAATAAAATTCAACATGATCTGCTAGAATACAACAACAGAAATTTGTACAAGCATACAATTTGCTGAAATCGTAAGCGGCTTAGTAGCGAGGTTGAATTAAATTTATAAACCTTTTCTTCATTGGCATACCATCAATTTACGAAGTAATCACTTTCATCTTCCATAGCCAATAAGTACTTTCAAAACTAATGAAATATAGAAGTACTTTTCCCAAGTTCCACTGGATATGTATAAGATTTGTAAATTTGTCTACACACAACTTTGTATGTAAATGTGCACACTTATTGCTTCATGCGAAGTCTCTGTTGTCACATACAACCAATGGCGAAGCTCACGTTTTGTCGAAGAGGCAATGTATCGAAGAACTGACGCGACGACAAAGCGTCACCACATTGTGTTGTTGGTAGAAAATCCGAGCTGTGCCGAAAACAGAAACGAACGATCGCCAATTTTCACTGCTTCCCTTGCCGCTGTAACAGCCTCTTCAAGAAACCAGCGTAAATATGTATGTTTATGTATGAGCTTGCATACATATCGCGTAAAAATATACATATATATACATATATGCTACATATACAGCCCTATTCTCATGCCCTCACAAAAGTCACCAACCTCACTACAGTGATGTTTCTCACTATAGTGAGGGTTACCTTATTCTGGCGAAAATTCAAAAGCTCAAATGCTCACTATTATCACAAATATCTGTCACGTGTGAAAGCAGCCATCATAATACAAAACATCTGTGTTTGTTTTGTTATACATCAATATTTGACATTTTTTAAAAAATATTTGAGTGTTATAACTATCATGTAGGAAAAGTTCGTTGTGTATGCGGCAATTGTTGAGGAGGGGGAATCGGGGGGTAAGAGGAAAATTTTGAATGGTTTACGAGACAAAAGCGATCATTTTACTATGCAAGACACAACAATTATAAATACATTTCGATTCCCAAAATCGCTATGTAAAGTACTTATAGGTGAATTGGTGCCGCATGATGTGCAGAAGTCGAGTATATCTTTTGATCTGCGTTTCCTGGTGTGTTTGTATTTTTACGGGCTTTTCTCTTACCAAAAATGCGTTGGTAATAGTTATATGCACTCTATGAGCCAGCCCTCTGTGTCTAGAACTCTGCACTTTATTTCGAAATTAATTATGGATGTTAAGGGCAGTGAAATTTATTTCCCTTCAAGCGCGCAGGATGTTTCAGATACAAAGAAGGGGTAAGATAAATAAATAAAAATAAATACAAATACGTAAATAAATTTTCTCTTAAAGATTTTGCACGAAATTTGGGATCAAGGGCACAATCGGCGCAATCGATTGTACCCATATTGGGATTGTTTCATCCTCAAGCACAGACGCATACATATCTTTATTATCCATTTGTGTTTTTGTTTGTTTATTTTTATTAAAACAGCTATTTGACAGCAAAAAGCTTTTTACCTCACGTGGTGACTTTTTTAAGCTTTTTTCTTATGAGGTTTGAGCAAGAATAGCCTCACAAAATATGCCTCACAAGAAATCTCTCAAATTTTTCCTCTCAACTCAGTTGAGAGGTTTTTTCAGAATAGGGCTGATAGAATACGTATAGACTACTAAGCGATCGCCACGGCGAAAATCATGTTTACCCGCGCCTATAAATATTTCACATCAAAAAGAAAAACAAAATTTCTCGCAAATTCGACTCAAAAAGTGACATTTTCAGTTGAGAATAATAGCGGAATTCCGTAACCAGTCTCTAGTCTCTATTTGAGACATTTTGAGGTAAAGTCTCAATTTGTGACTAGTTACTATTCACTAAACAGTCTCTAGCGTTAGTTTCAAAATATTGCCTCAAATTTGAGACCTGATAGTTAGCAGGTCACAAAACTAAAAAGAACTCTTGCTGCCATTTTGAATATACTGAATAGAGATCATCATAGATATTAATCGATTGTCGTCTTTTTATTTTGTAAGCAACTCAAACACGAAAAGGTTAAAAATAAATCAATTTTACATAAATTTCGTAAATATTATGAAACAAAGTCAACATATATTTTTATTTTTATTAATAACTAGCTGACCCCGCAGTCGTTGTCCTGCGTGAAATTATGTGTTTAGAAATGAAAAAGTTGAATTTATCATTTCACTTTTTTTCAATGTATCGCAGCTTGATAAACAACATTTTTTGGTTTCTGTTCCGGTGTATAGAAAAGATGGTTTTCCAACTCGTGAGTAGGCCACGTATATCTGGCCGAGTTAAAAACATAGCATTTCCAAATGTATAAACATACACTATGCGACTATCCTTGTGTCTCAAATGCAATTTTCACTGGAAAACTGAAATGGCAAATCGTTAGAACTCAGAGGAATTCGTAGAATCAAGTATTCTGCCAATTTGTATTCGATAGCTGCGTCACAATCAGTCAGGTTTCCATTACATGTGTTTCGGCGCCTGAAGATTGTGGAACATACATAACGACAGATTCAACTTTGAGACGGAAATGATGCGGTGGCATTACCAAGCGTATTCAAAGAATTTAGAAATTCCACGATCGATCAATTTGTATGAGCGCAAGTCTCCCGGAATTTGACTTTGAATCTTCCAGCTTAAGTCAACAACATCGGTAGTTTTTGATAATTTGTCCAATGTCCGAATATTCCTGATGAGTTCATCTTTGCAGAATTGGTAAAGTGAAGATGGAATTGATATCAAACAACGGAAGTATCAACCGGAATTTACCCATTTCCAATTCTTAGCGAATACGATGTAAAATGTCTTCGGCAATGTCATTTTTGTTCGTATTCCATAATTGACGCTAATTTGATGGCTTATCATCGCGAAAAGTGTGCGAACTTCATTCCAGTGATTATCATGTTCCAGCAATTGTAATTGTAATTATATGTATAATATCAAGATATTTCCGAATAGAGCAAGTTTTCGCAAACGGTTCACTGACGAAAGTTGAGAAAAAACTCGTAAATGTTAATTTTGTTGCTGGGGGTGTTTTCTCTGTCTGTACTGTATTCTGTGTATTTAAATAGACTAAAGACTATTTGGTCATTCTCCAAAATAACTGCGAGACGCACTACAGTCGGAAAACGTTCATGAATTGCAAAAGTAAATATCATACAAAGCGCTTTATTGCAGTTCACGTATCGACCGTATCGTTCAAGATCAGTAACCGCCATGTTGCTTCTTTTGATGACGTATTTACACACGTATTTTATCGATTACACCAAACTGCAATACGCAGCATTCACATGACTTTTGAATGTGAATTAGACAGCAGTGGCGAATATGGTACGATCCATATGTTGTGGACTTCGATGTGTTGTTAACTTCGATATTCACGCCTCTAAATTGAATGCTAAATGTTCTGCCATTATCTTCTGGTGAGCGACGCTGATACATTGGATATCCATCATTTCTAGTTTGTTTTTCCGAAAGAAAAGCACCTGGATAGTGTTTCGTACATTTATTGTCAGACATACAAACCGAAGTGGTATTGTGATGTCCGTAAGGTACATGAACCATATTGGTTTCGTATAATTCTGCTTCTATCTCTGGATCAGGAATTTTCGCAGAAATGATTTCATCAATTTGATTTGGTGTAACCGCACCACCACCATCCAAAGAAGAATATGTGCGTGACGGCAAACCTCTCTTTTGCGCTCAGCAGGTTACATCAAGATAAAGTTTACAAAACATCGCAACTGTTGTTTGAAAAGTTGTCCTCTGACATCGTGACGATCGCTTGCAGGATGCCCGCGATCCATAATTTCATTCGTATGCCATCGCATCCTGGGAATACTCGGTCATGTGCCATGGGCTGTCAATATACATACTTATGTTGATGCCAAAACGAACGCGACCTCTTCGTGGCATCGTAACAAATTTCAATCTGTAATTGAGCACTTTGTGTGAAGCACACATAACGTTTTCACGGAATAAATTTCAATAATTTTTTTTTGAATAACCGAAATAAAGAAAGCAAACGACAAATTTTACAATGGAATACAAAAGGAAAAAAAGTTGAAAAAAATTTTGTATGAAAAAAAGTTATTTTTTTGGCATTGTCTAAATTTCCGACTTTTCCTCACGAAGAGCATACGGTTTTTTTATTTCTAAACTTTCCTCGATCCACAGCGTACAACCTCTGAAAATTTCATCAAGATTGGTTCAGCTGTTGTCGAGCATTAGCGTTACTAACAGCATTCATTCGTTTGTATGGGAAAAAGAAAAGGGATCTTTTTAGGGGTTTTCCAGCCATTATTCGAATTAATTATTCGCCATAAAAACCATCCTTGAGCCTCAACGAACATTTTAAAAAAAGAACTGACAAAATTGGCCCAGGCGTTTTTGAGTTATGCGCCAGCATTTAAAATCATGTTCGTTTTTATTTCCTTTTTAAAATCGTATTTCAAAATTTATTTTCTTCATAATATTTTTTTCGGAAAATTTTCCAGAATTTTCTTAAGTATTCTCCTTGTTTGGGCGTGAGACCTGTCCGAATTGAAGTGTTAATCACCGAAATCAGTCCAGGCGATCTCCAATAATTAGCGCAGTAACTAACGTGTCACCTTCTTTATATATAAGTATATCGATTATGTTTTTGGACTATGCTTGTAGAAAAATTTAATAATTGTTATCCAACATATTTTATTTCCATTAAGTGTAAAACTTTATCTCTCTGAATAATGAAAGGTATTAGATTTTGTGGGATTGTAATCACTTTATAGAATAGTAAAATCGTCTCAAGTCTCAAAAATTTGTCTCCTAGCTTAAAACTCAAATTTCACACTTGAGACGTATCCTCACAGTCTACAGAATCACTTTTGACCAGTTTGGGATGCAAACAGATCTCTACAAATATTTTGTTAGGTTAGTGTTGACACAAATGTCCAAGATCGATATAAAACGATTTAATACATTTAATCGAACAGTGTGTCTCTAGGGTACATCTATTGGAAAACGGCGGAAGCAAAGTTGTAGACCTAATAGTTAAAAACAACAACATAGTTCAAAAATTCATAACAACGAAATCTTTATATGGCATATGTGATGTGGAAATAAAACTCCACAACAACCTTAACTACATAAAAGGAACAATTTACGCACCATGCCTCAATAAAAGCATCATTGTATCGATTTTCAAATTCCCTAAATACATTAACCAAAAGCCAGTACCTAGTGACCTCCTGACCTTTGATAAATATCACCTACCTGAAAAAATTGAAGTGCCATGATTTTTCACAATAACCATGGTAAAGCGCTTTCATACTATCCAAAACCCTATGAAAGGGTGCAGAATCTTCTAACCTTTAAGGTCCTTATAATAAAGTGATGCGCTAAAGCCGCTGTTTGCGACAAGTGCGCTTTCCCCCCTCACCAACCATCGCCTTGTACTCGTTCCTTTTGCATAAACTGTTCAGGTAATCACTCATCTTCTGACAAAATATGTCCCAAATTTATATAAATGAAACAAATAATAAACATAAAAACAGACAAAAAGTGCTCCATGCGAGAAGCAATAAAAATAAGAAAAATGGAGGATCGGGAAAAGCGAGAGGAGGAGGCCATTGCTCTACAAAGGAAAATTGTTGAGCAAAATGTGCAGATGACAGGGGTGCTGACCCAAATGACAAAAGTACTAACCTCGCTGTGTCAGAGGTTATGGCTAAATTGTCTGAAAAATTAGATAAGTAATAATAAAATTCTTCAAAAAATAAAAAAATTAAATAAAAAATGTAAAAAAAATTAAATAAAATAAAATGAATTATTTAAACATATGTAGATGTCTTTTTATTCATTCTTAGAGGAAGTAAAATGTACATTGTACAATACAAATGTATTAATAAATGTTGTGTCCTGCATACTAAAAGGATCGCTTTTTCCTCGCAAACCCTTTAACACTTTCCTCCTACCGCCCGATTCCTCCTCCTCAACAATTTCCGCATATACAAATAATAGTTCCTCCATGCTAATTATAACACTCAATTCTCAATTTTTTAAAAAATGTAAAATATAAACAAAACAAACACAGATGTTTTCTATTATGATGGCTGCTTTCACACGTCACAGATATTTATGATAATAGTGAGCATTTGAGCTTTTGAATTTTCGCCAGAATAAGGTAACCCTCACTATAGTGAGAAACATCACTGTAGTGAGGTTGGTGACTTTTGTGAGGGCATGAGAATAGGGCTGTATTATTCGTTCTGCAGCTCATTTAACCTTTCTTCAAAATAACACCCAGAGGTTTTCAGCAAAATTACCGTATTGGTCTAATCTATTATCTATTCTCAGAAATAGGAAAAAGTCTTTGTGGGCAACATTCTAACACAACAGAATTGACGATAATTTAATTGAATATAAAAAGGCTAATGCTAACTTTCGAAAGGAGTTAAGGTTGGCCAAAAGGCAATCATTAAAAAATTAACAGCCAATATAGACCCAACTACGAAGCCGAAACAAATATGGTCCGATATAAAAATGCTAACAGGATTCACACACAGATTCAGTATATCCCACATTAACACACCTTCAGGGCCTATTTACACACCCCAAGAAATCGCGGAAAAATTTGCAGAAACATGGTCATCATATTCCTCTGAAACAAACTTTGCTCCTACATTTAACGCAATTAAAAAACGAATAGAAAATGAAACCTATTCTAACTCGTCACCTTCTCCAAATGCACTTCACATTGAAGCTGACATTACAATTAACGAATTCGATACGACACTTAAAAAATCTCCCATACTCGCTTAAAGTAAGACTTGTGAACCTCTATAATAAAATGCTAAACTCAGGTATATATCCTCAACAATGGAAAGTTTCCTTAGTCATTCCCATTCTTAAACCTAATAAACCTTCTTCCTACATTGAGAATTACAGACCCATTTCCCTTTTACCTTGTATGTCCAAGGCATTAGAAAAACAATTTCCTCGAGACTGATGTGGTATGCAAAAGTAAATCGACTCATAAGTTCGCACCAATTCGGTTTTCACAAAGGATTAGGAGTAATAGACCCCCTGTTACAATTTGAACACTTCGCTTCCACTAACTTGACAACCCGTAATCACGTTTCAGTTCTAAGCCTGGATTTAGAAAAAGCCTTCGACAGGGTTGGAGCTCACATGGTACTAAGTGAACTTAAGCAATGGAAAATTGGAAACAAAATGTTTAACATTATAAAATCTTTCTTATATCAACGGAAATTTATCGTTAGTGCCAATAAATGCCAATCACAGGTTTTCAAGTTGAACAATGGTATACCCCAGGGTTCACCACTCTCGGCAACTCTCTTCATCATTGCGTTTAATAAAGTCAGCTCCATAATTAGTACTAACCCACAAATAAAACACTTTATCTACGCAGATGACGTCGTGATCTTTACAAAAATTAAAGACTTAACACAAGTTAAACATGCATTTATAAAAATTTTAAGTGATGTCAACAAATGGTTCGAAATTTCAGGTGTAAAAATTTCATTAAACAAAAGCTCCACATTTCATATTTGTAGAAAACATAATTGCTCATTTCCCACCTTATCCTTTTTAAATACACAAATTCCCCATACTCATAACTTCAAAATTCTAGGCTTAATATTTGACAAAACTCCTTCTTATAAAGAACATTGTAAATATATTCGATCAAACTTATTTCTAAGACTAAACATTATAAAGTACTTATCATCAAAAAATTGTTTGTGTCACCCAAACACTCTCATTAATGTGACAAGAGCACTATTGTTATCAAAAATTTACTATGGACTTGCAATATACGGACACTGTCCCAAAACTCATATCAAACTCTTAAATGCACCTTACCATGCGGCAGCGAGAAGGAGTATTCGTGCCTTCCCAACATCCCCAATCAAAGCTATTTTAAAAGAATCCGGGTTATCAGATATTCAGCAAAGGACCATACATAACACAATGCTACTCATTCCAAAGTTGCTTCTATGCAGAAACGAGTTAACACTCATGAATGTAAATAGCACTCTCCAATGTCCACGCAGATTCAACAAACTCACAACTAGAATGCGATGTCTAACCATTTCCAAGCAACTAGGGATAATTAATAGCCTTACAATGGTTGAACCTTTAATAATTCCGTCTTCCATGACATTATCTTCAAGTTGTATCAGCTTTACGCATTACGATTATGTTCAGCTATATAAAGAAACCATTCAACCTTATAGAGATGATTGGGAGCTTATATTTACAGACGGATCTAAAAGTGATACATCCACCTCATTTGCTTTGACAAACAAGAACGGTGTCACTATAGCTGCTTTTGTTTTGCATTCGTACTGCTCGGTATTTACAGCTGAAACAGCTGCAATATTGGAAGCGGTTCGTTTTGCCGCTAGGAATGGTAAGAAAACTATTATTTGCAGCGACAGTAAATCAGACATAGATGCTATTTTTAACCAATTAAACGAGTCCTACCTGATTACAAAAATAAAAAACATTATTTTTCAACACAATAACATAATCAAAATTATGTGGATACCTGGACACGCAGGGATTCAAGGAAATGAAATGGCTGACAAACGAGCGAAAGAAGCAAACAAAGAACCTTTGCATACGTCAGCATACTTCACCACAAAGGATATTAAGAAATACGCCAAACAACATAACTCGGTATGTTGTCTAACCGATTGGAGACACTATAACCACTACTATAAACGTGCTAATCCAATAGGCCAAAAACCACATTATTCCAAACCAATCACCTGTAAAAATATAAAAACATTCACACGCATAAGAATCGGGCATACAATTTCGACACATGGACACCTTTTGAATGGTAGAAGCAAACCCATATGCACTTTATGTGGTTCGGAAGATTTCACAATACTTCATATCCTCGATCACTGTGCACACGTACAACAACAAAGAGTCTTGATTTTTGGTAACAACAAACCATCTGACTTACTCGATCGGACAGATGACAATAACATTAATCTTTTTATAAAATATATGCAAGTATGTAAATTAATTATTTAATATACAAGTAATTGAAGTACAAACTATATTTAATTTGCTTAAGTCTTAAGTAATAAAAATGTAATAACTTAATCTGTAAATATTAATCAAGCCGAAGGCCCTAGCAGCCAGTGCTTTACATGTATATAAGTGGAATAACTATTTATATTTACTTCTCTTCTAAATAAATAAATAAAATAAAAATTCAATCAATAATCAATTTACGTATGTAAACAAAATCATTCGAGCATTCCAGTCATGTCTAGTGTTGTATGGAACTTTTTCAAAAAAATAGACAGACAAAACGTTTCGTGAAATGTGTGTGGAAAAACATATAAAACAGGAATAATGGGATGCCCAACTCCTCTCTCACTGGAAAAGAGAGAACAATTGCTAAACGTCAAAACCACCTAAACTTTGACAGTTGACTTGATTGGAGAGGTTGTGACGTTTAGCAATTGGAAACGAGCGATGGCCAGATTGAAATCTTACCAAAAAAATATATAAACGGAGGGATTTGTTGCATCGTTCAAGACCTCTTATCAAAAATGCAAAACAATGAAAATTAAATAAATTTGTGAAATTTAAAGGTATTTGATGAAATGTTTTGTAATTTGAAACATCATAGTATTATTTTCAATGGAAAATGATTAAAAACATTTAATGATTGAGAGGTAACACGCTTAAATCCTTTTATTGGGTATTGAAGGGTCAAAAGTCAGTTGAGAGCTAACAACCTTGAATCCTAAAGGACAAAAGTCAGTTGTTATAATATTCTTTAATAAGATTTAAATAGTTTCTCCATATAATAAATAACCACTATTTAGTAATTTATATTCGTACTAAATGTTAGGTATTGGGTTAATAAATGCCCAAAAATTGTTATTTTGTTCGATCTGGCCATAATGGAAAATGTTATAAAAAACGCTTATTTTGAGGCGCTCTCACACTGGAATAAGTTCGGCATCCCATTATTCCTGATATAAAACCAGCGGCAATACGACGAATTTATCTACACATCTAAAAAATAAGCATCACCATGCGTTTTTGCAACTTAAAAATAAAAACGCAAGGTCAAGTGAAGTGAATATTACACCAAATTCCGTCCTCGGTTTCCTCAAAAAGAGTGGCATTTGCTGTGAATCTCGCAGTTCCCAAAATCAGAAGTCGGCTTACAGCCGAGCACGTAAATCAAAGAGTTTTTCTTATGTCTGTATCAGATAGATATTGGTTTGAATAATAAATAATTAAGATTTTAATTGTTGTTCTTGATTTATTAAAAATTATGTCTATTAATTAGTATTTATCTAGTAATGTAAGATGACTAAAATAGATTAGGCCAAATATTTTTTTTCATATCATACCGATATACCGATATTTTTAAATAAAAATATCAATATCGATATCAATATACTCAAAAATTACCGATACAATATATATCGATACTTATTCCATTTCCGACATCACTAGTACTAAATATAACCACCATTACGGGTTGTCCTCACTTATCACCAATTATACTTACGCCTTATACCATGTTACAGGAAAAAGTATTTTTATTAAGCAATAATTTTAACGCCTTGCCTGATGCACGTATTTCATGGATTTTATTGTTTTCCCATTTTTTCCATAAAAGTGGCCATACACGACACACATGTGCGTTCGATCGCTATGCGTGCGATTGCAATTTACTCCTGTATGCGCTTGTGCGTATACCGATCTATGTTTTTTTTTTGTGCCGGAGGGGGGCACAATTCCGATTTCTTTGGCGCCGCGATTTGAAGGTACCGTTAGAAAGAGGAAGTCCTCCTGATTAAAAAATATATTGGGTTATAGGTACCGCAAACGCTTAGTTTTCGAGACATTCGACCTTAAATTTCAAAAATTCCCAAAATTCGAACATTTCAACAAGCTATTTTACCACATTAAAAACACCTTACTCACATTTTTCACTTCAAGTTAATTAAATTAAACTATAAACTTTTAAATAAATCCACATTTTACACTTTTAACAGTTTTTTCACCGAAGAAATCTTTATTTTAAAATTTACATTTTACACTCGTAGTGAACATCATGTGTGTGCTAAAAATTACGACGAAATGGAGCGCTGCCATGTGCAAATAAGGAAATTCGCTGAAATTCCTTTTTTCCCAAAAATTCCTCTATCCATTCATATGGATATGTTCTTTATTTAATTTAAAAAAACAAATAAGTAATATAATATATTATAGTAATATTATATAATAATTGTATATATGTTGTCACCTAATATACAACAAAAAATGGAAAGCGCTGACTCAATTTGTGCTTCAATATCTGTGCAAGGTAACCAAAAAATATAACCACTTTATAACGAAACTCAAAATTTTTTTTTTTATTTTAACGCAGAAAGGAGTACTATACGAAAGTACTTCAGTCACCCCGGGTATTCGCTCGATCAGGGTTATTTCTTTAAAGCGCGGCTGAAGTCTGCCAACGCAGAAAGGAGTACTACGCGAAAGTACTTCAGTCACCCCGGGTACTCGCTCGACTAGGGTTATATTTTTAAAGCGCAGCCGAAGGCCGCCAACGCAGAAAAGAGTACTACGCGAAAGTACTTCAGTCACATAAATCACATATTACACATATACATATGTAGAAAGTTTTTTTTATAGTTAATATAGAAAAAAGAATCATGCGAAAAAACAAATAAAGAAAAATTGTTAAAAATCCTACATATTTGCTGTTTGAGATGTGGAAAGGCTTCTTTTCCTCATAATTGTAAACAATCTAACCTTTTCAACGATGAATGCGCTAAGTGATTTTTAAATTAATAAATTTAGGTAAAATATACCAAAATAAAACTGAAATGTGAACTTATTTCAATGTTCAGAGTGCACATTTAAATATTCAGAGTGAAAAACGTAAAAAAATTTAGTGAAACATAGAGAAATACCATGTGTTATTAGTGCAAATTTTTGAACTTTTAATCGTCAATATTTTAAAAAATAAAAGTTATTTTTATATTATTTTTGGATATTTCTTCCCTGGAGAAGCTCCCCTTTCCGCACATACCCCATTTATACGGAAATTCGGTATATAATCCGCTATAGGTGCCGCTCTTTCGGGACCACGCCCAGTCAATAATCCCTACTGTTGCTTCTGGACTTGCGAAACGGTACTAAACCTTAACTCCGTCTCCTGTAGCTTTACTGAGGCCCTGTGGGACCGCCGTTAGGCATTTCATCGCAGGGCAAGCTTAGCCTGTGAGCTCACGTCATTAGAGCGATATTCGCTGCTCTAGATTCACTCCTTCTTTGCTGTTCGGCCATCTTCTCCATTAAATTCCACACATTCCTCGAGTGCAACACATAGGTGTTATTCGGTTGGATACATCCAAAAATATGTGTTCTGCGTTCTCGTTATTGCTTCCACAGAAAGAGCAAGCTACTCCCTTCTCGTGGCCGTACTTATGCAAGTACTCCCTGAAGCATCCATGCCCTGTTAGGAACTGCGTCATGTAATATGCTACCTCCCCGCGTTTTCGTTCCATCCATGCTTGTATGTTACCGATTAAGCGGTATGTCCATATCCCCTTGCTTGATGTATCCCAGCGGGTTTGCCATTCGTGTAAGTTGGCTTGTCTTTCTACTCTACGCTCTGCCACCGTTAGTTACCGGCCTGCGCTTTTACTTTTATCTTATATTCGCTTAAGTTCGAGGACAATTATGTCTGGAGGCATAATTCCTGCTCGAACTAGGGTTGCCAATCATACTTTATTATAAAGTATCCACCTGGTCCTTCCAACGGAGTGGAGGTCTTCCTCTTCCTCTGCTTCCCCCGGCGGGTACAGCGTCGAATACTTTCAGAGCTGGAGTGTTTCCGTCCATTCGGGCAACATGACCTAGCCAGCGTAGCCGCTGTCTTTTAATTCTCTGAACTATGCCAATGTCGTCATAAATCTCTTACAGCTCATCGTTCCATTGAATGCAATATTCGCCGTGGCCAACGCGCAAAGGACCATAAATCTTTCGCAGAACTTTTCTCTCGAAAACTCGGAACGTCGACTCATCAGTTGTTGACATCGTCCAAGCCTCTGCACCATATAGCAGGACGGGAATTATGAGTGAATTATAGAGTTTGGTTTTTGTTTGTCGAGAGAGGACTTTGCTTCTCAATTGCCTACTCAGTCCGAAGTAGCACCTGTTGGCAAGAGTTATCCTGCGTTGGATTTCTAGGCTGACATTGTTGGTGGTTTTTACGCTGGTTCCAAGATAGACGAAATTGTCTACGACTTCAAAGTTATGACTATCAACAGTGACGTGAGTTTAAGTTCAATTAAAATGAACGTACGATGAAAATTATCATTAATTGCTAAACACACCGATACATGTTACTGGTGCCATCTTTCACAAATGTAATATGTTCGTCCCATCTCTTACAATTTTGTGGCATGTGCTATCGCTTAAATATCAAATTACTCGTGCAATCTCTTACAAAAGTCAAGTTTTCTGTCCATTGCAAAGTAAATGTTATTTTTTCCAAAAATGTGTTCTTCTGATAGTGATATACCAGCTACGCCAAAAAAAAAGTTAATGCAAAAATACAAACCCGAGTGGGAAAAACAGTACGAATGGGGGAATGTTCGAGTCTCAATCACTGCGTCAATATTGCAAAGCATCATATTCGACGCAAAAATGTAGCAACTTTTGCAAATGTCAAACGTTCGAGCAACTCAAATTTTGACATTTCTTGCCCGCAAAAGTGACAAAATCGGCATCAACAAAATTTATGATGGAAAAATGAGGCAAGGGAAATCGCGGGGAAACTTTAGTATACCATCCCACGATTTCAGGATTAAAAGTGGTACGGTTAGATAGTGCTGATGCTCCAGATTAAGAATATATATAATTATTGCCGCCGCAAACTTAAAGTTTTCGAGATATTTGCATTTAAAGTTGAAAATTTTGCAATAAGTATTGCCATATCACAAATGATAGAAAACAATAAAAATAAATAAAAAAAATTCAAATGCATGAAAAAAATTATCCTGGGCGACCAACACCTGGGTGTGTCAGGTTTTTACGATTGAAATTCCTTTTTGCGTTGGCGGCCTTCGGCCGCGGTTCAAAAAAATAACCCTGGCCGATCCAACACCGGGGTGTGGCAACACCTGGGTGTGTCAGGTTTTTTCGAGTAAAACTTTTGCGTTGCGTTTGCACAAAAATAACCCTGGCCGATCCAACACCGGGGTGTGCCAACAACAGGGTGTGTCAGATTTCTCTTCGAGTAAAACTCCTTTTTGCGTTGGCGGCCTTCGGCCGCGCTTCAAAAAAATAACCCTGGCCGATCCAACACCGGGGTGTGCCAACACCTGGGTGTGTCAGGTTTTTTTCGAGTAAAACATCCTTTTGCGTTGGCGGCCTTCGACCGCGCTTCACAAAAATAACCCTGGCCGATCCAACACCGGGGTGTGCCAACAACAGGGTGTGTCAGGTTTTTTTTCGAGTAAAACTCCTATTTTGATTATTACTCATGATATAGCAAGAAAAAGGATAATGATTTATGTGTTTGGCGTATAAACCTATTTATTATTCGTTTGATAAATGTGTAGATATGGCAATACTTATTATTTGACAACACGGAACACTTATTGTTATTGTGCGTGTAATAATATTTATGTAAAATATAAAATGCTTATTTTAAGCAAACATCTAAAATATTAATAAAAAATAAATATGTAGAAATATTGTAGTGAATTGTAAGTGTATAAAAAGTGCATAATACGGAAGAAAAACTAACCATAAGTCGAGAAATTGCAAAATTAAATTTGCAAAATTTTCAACAGCTGGAGCATCAGCACTATCCAACCATACCACTTTTAACCCTGAAATCGTGGGATGGTATACTAAAGCCGACCCGAAATCGTTCTTTATTTTTGTTTTTAACTAATTATTATCATTAATTGTGTTTCACGAGACATCCGAAAATGTGATAAATATACATATATCTGGAGGATAACATCGAATTGTTTTAAAGAAGTTTTACGATTTTACTATTGCCCTCTTCTTTAAAATTCCAGTCATAAGCCACTTTTTTACGCAAAAAACTTTGTTTCCTTGCTTTTTTGTATTTAAGAGCAAACTACACTCACTATCCACCAAGTTATCCACTGTTAAATTGATTAAAAATTCATGTTTAAGACTTCTTAAACTTCACTTCTTCAATGCACCTGCACGCCGCGCAAAATGTTTGTTTAAGTATCAGCTGAGTATCTGCAAAAAAACATCAGGGTTGCAATATTGCCGCAGTTATTTTCTTGCTCGAACATCCCCCGGGTAACAAGTGATTCCCAAAATAAAACTAATGCAAGGTGTACAATCTGCGCAGTGAATTTTACAATCGGTTCAGGTGGCATTGGCCAGGTGAATTATTTCATTTAATATTATGAACATACTAGCTGACCCCGCAGCCGTTGCTCTGCGTGAAATTATGTGTTTTGAAATGAAAAAAAGTTGAAATTATATTCTGTCGAAAATGATTTATTTACGATTTTTCTAAACTTTTTTTATGTAGCGCAACTTAATAAACATAATTTTTTGATTTCTGTTCTGGTGCGTAAATATATAGAGAAGATGGGTTTCCAACTCGTCAACACACCACATATATCTGGTCGTGTGAAATACATAGCATTTCCCGATTTCCTTGTGTCCTGTTGATTGTCAACGCAAGGGCAATTTTCCCTGGAAATTGAATACGCTTGAACTGAAATGGCTGTCCCTTGTATTCGATAACTACGTCATAATCATTCGGGTTCCATTACGCAGTTTCGGCGCATGAAGATTGTGAAACATAATAATGACAGATCCAACTTTAAGACGCAAATGATGCTGGGGCAGGCTTGATATGGTATTTGGAAATTCCACTGGATAATTTACGGTTTCGTCTTCCTTGTCAAGACGATCGATCGATTTATATGAGCGCAAACCTCCCGGAACTTGACTTTGAATCTTCCAGTTTAAATCACTAACATCGGTAATTTTGGCAGCTAAAAATGCTCGTGCTCAAGCTATCGCAGTTACGATAATTTGGCCAATGTTCGGATAAACATTCGTGATGAGTTCATCTTCCGTTGAAGTGAATTGACAAAAGGGAGGTGAAATTGATATCAAACCACTGGAAGTATCAACCGAAATTTGCTTATTTCCAATTCTTAGCGAATACAATGTAAAATGTCATCGGCAATGCCACTTTTTCGTATCCCATAATTAACGCGAATTTAAAGGCTGATATGTCGAAATGATCTTCGCGAAAAGTATGCGAACCTCAGTGGCATGCGAAGTACTATCGCATTGTCCTTCGTCTGTTTCCAGTGATTATCATGTTCCAGCAAATGCTACTGCTGGCATGCTTCTCAAAATGTTGCACACACTGTACCATTCACAATACGCGATGACTTAAATGAAGTTGAACCGCGAGACGCAAAACAGTCGGAAAACTTTCATGAATTGCAAAAGTAAATATCCTACAAAGCGCTTTATTGCAGATCACATATCGACCCATTTGATACTGCTGTGTCTTGCTTGTTGCTTTCTTTGGTGACGTACTTGCAAACGTATTTGATCGATTACACCAATCTGCAATATTCAACATTGACATGAGTTTTGAATGTGAATTAAACAAAAGGGGCGAATAAGGTACGACCCATGTGTTGTCAACTTCGATGTGTTGTTAACGTCGATATTCACGCCTCTAAATGCTAAATGTTCTGCCATTGTCGTCTGGTGAGTGACGCCGATACAGTTAATATCCATCATTTCCCATTCCCGTTTCCGAAAGAAAAGCACAAGAGTAGTGTTTCGTGCATTTATTGTCAAACATACAAACCAAAGTGGGATTGTAAGGTTCGCAAGGTCCATGAATCATATTGGTTTTCACCACTTCGTATAATTCTGGATCTATCTCTGAATCAGGAATTTCCGCTGAAATTATTTCATCAATTTGATCTGGTGTAATCACCATCCGCATCCAAAGAAGAATGTGTGCGTGCGGCAAACCTCTTTTTTGCTACTCAACAGAACACATTCAGCATCTAACAGCATCATATATACCATAGGTTGCTTCAAGATAAAGACCATCAAACATCGCAGCTATTGTTTAAAAAGTCGTGCTGTGATATCGTTACGATCGCTAGCTGATTGACCGCGATCCATAATTCCGCACGTATGTCATCGCATTTTGGGAGTACTTCTTGCCTTTCTTTGGGCTGCCATATGTTGATGGCAAAAAGAACGCCGACCAATATTAGCGCCACCTCTTCGTGGCTTCGTAACAAATTTCAATCTGTAATTGATCACATCGTCTCAAACATACATAAAGTTTTCACTGAATAATTTTCAATAATTTTTCCTTTGGATAGCCGGAATAAAAAAGTAAGCGACCGCAATTGAACGATTCATATAATTTACAAATCAAAATATTGAAAAACAAAACAAACAAAAATTTAAAAAAATGTGTATGGAAAATGTTACTTTTTGGAATTGTCTAATTTTCCGACTTCTCCTCATGAAAAGTATAAGGTATTTTGTTTCTAAACCTTTCCCGATCCACAACAAACAACCTTTAAAAATTTCATTAAGATTGGTTCAACCGTTCTCTTAGTGTTACTAACAAACAAACATTCATATTTATTGTAACGATTGTATGGGGAAAAGAAAAGGGCTGTTTTTAGGGGTTTTCCGGAAACTATTCGAATTTTTCTCGCCGTAAAAACCATCCTTGAACTTCAACAAACATTTAAGAAAAAGAATGGCCAAATTGGTCCAGGCGTTATTGAGTTATGCGCGTACATACATTTTTGGTATTCATTTTTATTTATATAGATTAAAGCGGTCTGTGTAGTTTTTTATTTCTATTATAATATATACATGCTTACAGTGATATTTAAGTTAAAGTGTAATTCACTATGAAGTGTTCTATATAAAATATTATTGCTTTGGTTAATTTTCCTTTTTATACATAGATTAAGCAACATCAAGAAACTCAAAAACACAAGTTTAAAGCTGAAGCCAAAAAAACATCTGGTGCATTAAAGAATTTCCTTACATCAAGTACTGAGTCGAATTCTTCAGTATCAAGTGAAGGTAACAATATTGCAGCAGTGGAATTAGCATTAACTTTTCACACAGTGACACAACATATCTTACAACAGCATGGACTGCACTAATAAACTATGCAGAGTTGTCTATGCAGATTCCAAAATAGCCAATAAAATACGCCTGGGCAGAAAAAAATGGAAGCTATAGTGACGGATGTATTAGGTCCCTATTCCGTGGAAAGTGTAATAAATGATTTGAAAGACAAAAATATATTTTTCTGTATTTAGACAGATGCATCAAACAAAAAGAACATTAAACTCTTTCCTTTGGTGATACAATATTTTTCCATAACTATAGGAATCGAACAAAAACTGTTAGATTTTTACGAAAATTCTAACGAATCCGCCGATGGTATGTTTGAAGCTATTAAGAAGTCTATGAACTCTTTAAAACTGTCACTCAACCAAGTATCGGGACTAAGTGCTGACAATTGTAATGCAAATTTTGGTATTCACCACTCATTGTACACAAATATTAAAAAAGAAGCCCCAAATGTAATAAAAGGAAACTGTAATGCACATATCGTCCATAATACAGTGAAACATGCTTTGAGCCACTTGTCTTGTGATGTAGAAAATATTGTTTTGAAAATATACAGTCATTTCTCAGTTTCCGCTTGTAGACGAGAAGACTTGAAGCCATTTGTTTCTCAGGTTGACGGCGAATTTCACGAAATTAAACGCCATATTGGTACACGTTGGTTACCCCTACTTCCAGCCGTTGACACTTTACTGATTAATTGGGAAGCCATACTAAATTATTTCAAAAGTTTAAGTGATGATTGTCCGATAATTATTCAAAAATTGTTAAATATAAACGACCCACAGGAACGGAAAGTTATTGGAATTTATCTACACTTTACAAATCATATGTTAAATATATTTAATAAAACAATAAAACGCTTAGAAGGAAATGGTGTAACCATATTGGAAGTCTATAATGTTATGAATGGTTTAAAAAATGAATTAGAACAAAAAACTGATAAATACTTCGGTTATGAATCAAAGGTGAGATTACAACAAATTGAAAAGTCATCACCAGAAACAGCCAAAATTGTTATCAATAACTTTTGCATTTTTATTAATATCAGCATAAGTTATTTTAAACAAGTAAGAAAGGGCTAAGTTCGGGTGTCACCGAACATTTTATACTCTCGCGTGATAAAGTGATAATCGAGATTTCATTATACGTCATTTACATATTTTTCAAATACCGTATTTTTGTAGTTTTATTCCGCTATCATCATTGGTTCCTAATGTACTATATATTATACAGAGAAGGCATCAGATGGAATTCAAAATAGCGTTATATTGGAAGAAGGCGTGGTTGTGAACCGATTTCACCTATATTTCGTACATGTCATCAGGGTGTTAAGAAAATATTATATACCGAATTTCATTGAAATCGGTAGAGTAGTTCCTGAGATATGGTTTTTGGTCCATAAGTGGGCGAGGCCACGCCCATTTTCAATTTAAAAAAAAAGCCTGGGTGCAGCTTCCTTCTGCAATTTCTTCCGTAAAATGTAGTGTTTCTGACGTTTTTGGTTAGTCCGTTAACGCACTTTTAGTGATTTTCAACATAACCTTTGTATGGGAGGTGGGCGTGGTTATTATCCGATTTCTTCCATTTTTGAACTGTATATGGAAATGCCTGAAGGAAACGACTCTATAGAGTTTGGTTGACATAGCTGTAGTAGTTTCTGAGATATGTATAAAAAAGTTAGTAGGGGGCGGGGCCACGCCCACTTTTCCAAAAAGATTACGTCCACATATGCCCCTCCCTAATGCGATCCTTTGTGCCAAATTTCACTTTAATATCTTTATTTATGGCTTAGTTATGACACTTTATAGGTTTTCGGTTTCCGCCATTTTGTGGGCGTGGCAGTTGGCCGATTTTGCCCATCTTCGAACTTAACCTTCCTATGGAGCCAAGGAACCAAGTTTCATCATGATATCTCAATTTTTGCTCAAGTTACAGCTTGCACGGACGGACGGACGGACGGACAGACAGTCATCCGGATTTCGACTCTACTCGTCGTTTAGTCACTTTGAAAAAATAATTCAAAAAACTGAATTAAACGACAAGTTAAATATTAAGATGGATGACTTATATTCCGAAACTATAAGACTTAAAGAAATCCAAAGAAAATAAAAAAATAGTAACAATGAATTTTCAGAGAAAAGTACTGCTGAAAAATGGCAATATGTCTTTAAAAATGCAGGTGATGATGTAATAAATGTAAAAAAAATTATGAGCTACATATTCTCTGTTCCCGCCACTTCAGCTTTTATTGAAAGAGTGTTTTCAATAATGAATCTAAAGTGGCGAGAAGAAAGGAACAGAGCTGCTTTAACTTTAATAAAAAACGAGCTATTTATAAATTGTAACCTTAATTATGATTGCCAAAATATTTTTGAAATATTTAAAAACAATGAAAAATTGATATCCTGTGCTCGAAGCACCCAAAAGTATACTTTTAAGAGATAAATGTAAATTGTATGTAAATACGCTTTAATTACTTTTTAAATTTATGTACATTTAAATTTTCATTATTTTTGTATTTTATTTATTTGTATTTTTAAAAATGTGTTATAAGAACACAGAAATATGCATAAAAAAATGATGTATTGGAAATATACTTTTTTTTTGGAAATACTTTATTTTTTTCTTATCCAAGGGCTGTTATACTTTATTATTCTCAAAAAAAGTTGGCAACCCTAGCTAGAACCCCGACAGCTTCATTAGAAACCGTGCGAAATGCACTGACTATTCTGATAGCGCTCAACCGGAACACCGATTGTGCCACTGAAGCATTTGTCTTATGTATTAATGCTGGTCCCCATACAGGCTCTTCTGCTCTGTTTCGACCCTCCAATGTTTGCCATTATTCTTGATAAGGCGCTTTTTCAACATGCATTTTGTAGTTGAGCCTCGCATCAATCGTTACACCAAGGTATTTCACAGCGGACTGTGTTGTAATTTTGTGCTCGTCTATGTTAAGCGAAATGGTTTCCAGTTTTTTTCTGCTAGTTATAAGCACTGCTTCCATTTTGTAGCCGGCAAGTTCGAGTTTTGCACTAGTTAGCCACTATCACTACAAATACTTTTTATTTGATGGAGCTCCTTAGCTACTATTATCACAAGAATATCATCTGCGTATCCAATTATTTGCCATTCCAAAGGAGTGGGCCGAGCACAGACCCTTGTGGCACACCACCCGTTACCCTATACTTTTTTGGCCCTTCGTCAGTACAAGAAATATGGGCCGAATTAAACGCGTTTCTCACATAAAATGTGACGACCGCACAATATTCTTTTTCCCATATATCCACCTGTCTCCTTCAACAGCCTTTTCTGCTATACCTGTAACTTTCTTGATTGCATCAAGAGTTGAACCCTATCTACGAAAGCCGTATTGGTTATCAGAAAGACCACCATCTCCTTCTGAATGATTTTCCAGACGGGTAGAGATTATCCGCTCCAGGATTTTGCCCGTCGTATTGTTCATACAGAGCGGTCGATAGGAGTTTGGTTCTCCGGCCAGCTTGTTTCGCTTCTGTAGAAGTACCAGCCGTTGCACTTTCCAAAATGGCTGTGGATGATAGCTGATTGCAATTTTAAGAGCCCTATTCAGAATACCATCTAATCCTGGTGCTTTGCTATTTTCAAAGCGCTCAGCAGCTTGAACAATTTCCTGCTCGGTGATTTCTGGCGCATCTTCGATTTCTTCGCGATAAAAATTTCCTTCTTCTTGGTTTTGTTGTAGGAATAGGGTTTCTACAACATTTTTGAGTAATGAAGGGCACGTAGGCGCTTGACATTTGCCACTTCTCAGAGATTCGATTTCTCGATTCCACCAATAAGCAGGCTTTCTCTGTGCGGCTTTTTATTCATAGCGGCATCACAGG